>NC_091383.1:840000-860000 GCF_038502225.1 Cherax quadricarinatus
TTGAAAGACTTGTACACTTGTTCCAGCAGTGTCTCTGATATCTTGAAAGACTTGTACACTTGTTCCAGCAGTGTTTCTGATATCTTGAAAGACATGTACACTTGTTCCAGCAGTGTTTCTGATATCTTGAAAGACTTGTACACTTGTTCCAGCAGTGTTTCTGATATCTTGAAAGACTTGTACACTTGTTCCAGCAGTGTTTCTGATATCTTGAAGACTTCTACACTTGTTACAGCAGTGTTTCTGATATCTTGAAGACTTATACACTTGTTCCAGCAGTGTTTCTGATATCTTGAAAGACTTCTACACTTGTTCCAGCAGTGTTTCTGATATCTTGAAAGACTTCTACACTTGTTCCAGCAGTGTTTCTGATATCTTGAAGACTTCTACACTTGTTCCAGCAGTGTTTCTGATATCTTGAAGACTTCTACACTTGTTCCAACAGTGTTTCTGATATCTTGAAGACTTCTACACTTGTTCCAGCAGTGTTTCTGATATCTTGAAGACTTCTACACTTGTTCCAGCAGTGTTTCTGATATCTTGAAGACTTGTACACTTGTTCCAACAGTGTTTCTGATATCTTGAAGACTTTTACACTTGTTCCAACAGTGTTTCTGATATCTTGAAGACTTCTACACTTGTTCCAACAGTGTTTCTGATATCTTGAAGACTTCTACACTTGTTCCAGCAGTGTTTCTGATATCTTGAAAGACTTGTACACTTGTTCCAGCAGTGTTTCTGATATCTTGAAAGACTTCTACACTTGTTCCAGCAGTGTTTCTGATATCTTGAAAGACTTGTACACTTGTTCCAGCAGTGTTTCTGATATCTTGAAGACTTCTACACTTGTTCCAGCAGTGTTTCTGATATCTTGAAAGACTTGTACACTTGTTCCAGCAGTGTCTCTGATATCTTGAAAGACTTGTACACTTGTTCCAGCAGTGTTTCTGATATCTTGAAAGACATGTACACTTGTTCCAGCAGTGTTTCTGATATCTTGAAAGACTTCTACACTTGTTCCAGCAGTGTTTCTGATATCTTGAAAGACTTGTACACTTGTTCCAGCAGTGTTTCTGATATCTTGAAGACTTCTACACTTGTTACAGCAGTGTTTCTGATATCTTGAAGACTTCTACACTTGTTCCAGCAGTGTTTCTGATATCTTGAAAGACTTCTACACTTGTTCCAGCAGTGTTTCTGATATCTTGAAAGACTTCTACACTTGTTCCAGCAGTGTTTCTGATATCTTGAAGACTTCTACACTTGTTCCAGCAGTGTTTCTGATATCTTGAAGACTTCTACACTTGTTCCAACAGTGTTTCTGATATCTTGAAGACTTCTACACTTGTTCCAGCAGTGTTTCTGATATCTTGAAGACTTCTACACTTGTTCCAGCAGTGTTTCTGATATCTTGAAGACTTCTACACTTGTTCCAGCAGTGTTTCTGATATCTTGAAGACTTGTACACTTGTTCCAACAGTGTTTCTGATATCTTGAAGACTTTTACACTTGTTCCAACAGTGTTTCTGATATCTTGAAGACTTCTACACTTGTTCCAACAGTGTTTCTGATATCTTGAAGACTTCTACACTTGTTCCAGCAGTGTTTCTGATATCTTGAAGACTTCTACACTTGTTCCACCAGTGTTTCTGATATCTTGAAGACTTCTACACTTGTTCCAGCAGTGTTTCTGATATCTTCTGGTAAGACTTTGAATAATCTGGGACCACGGATGTTGATACAATGTTCCCTTATTGTCCCCATCGCACCCCTGCATAGATAAATAAGTACACAGAATACACGAGTTGAAAGCTGAGGCTCAATGTGTACACTCACTCTGCTAACTAGACTCTCTTCCGGTAGATACAGTTCTAATCGTAGGGATAATTTACCAGAAATAACTCTACCAAAAGAAATAGTTCAATCAGAAATAATTCTGCCGGTAAAAATAAATTACCAGAAATATGCCAGTTTAAACTGACTCACCAGCTGTCAGTGTGTGTGTGTGTGTGTGTGTGTGTGTGTGTGTGTGTGTGTGTGTGTGTGTGTGTGTGTGTGTGTGCTGGTTAATTAGGTCTGCGGTGTGTCAGCAGCAACAGTCTGGTTGGCCAGCTAGTCAAAAAGAAAATCTGGCCCCAGGCTGAGCCGCGGGATACAACACTCGTAAACCCTTGAGGGTACCTGTGGTCTACCTTTAGTCTACCTGTAGTTGATTGTGGGGGGAGAGGGTTGACCAGGTCTCGTGGTTGGTAATCTGACCAGTCTTAGAGCTGTGCTTGTAAACTGAGGCAGGATAGCAACTCTTAGCTTGTAAACTGAGGCAGGATAGCAACTCTTAGCTTGTAAACTGAGGCAGGATAGCAACTCTTAGCTTGTAAACTGAGGCAAAATAACTCTTAGCTTGTAAACTGAGGCAGGATAGCAACTCTTAGCTTGTAAACTGAGGCAGGATAGCAACTCTTAGCTTGTAAACTGAGGCAGGATAGCAACTCTTAGCTTGTAAACTGAGGCAGGATAGCAACTCTTAGCTTGTAAACTGAGGCAAAATAACTCTTAGCTTGTAAACTGAGGCAGGATAGCAACTCTTAGCTTGTAAACTGAGGCAGGATAGCAACTCTTAGCTTGTAAACTGAGGCAGGATAGCAGCTCTTAGCTTGTAAACTGAGGCAGGATAGCAACTCTTAGCTTGTAAACTGAGGCAAAATAACTCTTAGCTTGTAAACTGAGGCAGGATAGCAACTCTTAGCTTGTAAACTGAGGCAGGATAGCAACTCTTAGCTTGTAAACTGAGGCAAAATAACTCTTAGCTTGTAAACTGAGGCAGGATAGCAACTCTTAGCTTGTAAACTGAGGCAGGATAGCAACTCTTAGCTTGTAAACTGAGGCAGGATATCAACTCGTAGCTTGTAAATTGAGGCAGGATAGCAACTCTTAGCTTGTAAACTGAGGCAAAATAACTCTTAGCTTGTAAACTGAGGCAGGATAGCAACTCTTAGCTTGTAAACTGAGGCAGGATATCAACTCGTAGCTTGTAAATTGAGGCAGGATAGCAACTCTTAGCTTGTAAACTGAGGCAGGATAGCAACTCTTAGCTTGTAAACTGAGGCAGGATAGCAACTCTTAGCTTGTAAACTGAGGCAGGATATCAACTCTTAGCTTGTAAACTGAGGCAGGATATCAACTCTTAGCTTGTAAACTGAGGCAGGATATCAACTCTTAGCTTGTAAACTGAGGCAGGATATCAACTCTTAGCTTGTAAACTGAGGCAGGATAGCAACTCTTAGCTTGTAAACTGAGGCAGGATATCAACTCTTAGCTTATAAACTGAGGCAGGATAGCAACTCTTAGCTTGTAAACTGAGGCAGGATATCAACTCTTAGCTTGTAAACTGAGGCAGGATATCAACTCTTAGCTTGTAAACTGAGGCAGGATAGCAACTCTTAGCTTGTAAACTGAGGCAGGATATCAACTCTTAGCTTGTAAACTGAGGCAGGATAATTCTTAGCTTGTAAACTGAGGCAGGATAGCAACTCTTAGCTTGTAAACTGAGGCAGGATATCAACTCTTAGCTTGTAAACTGAGGCAGGATAATTCTTAGCTTGTAAACTGAGGCAGGATAGCAACTCTTAGCTTGTAAACTGAGGCAGGATAACAACTCTTAGCTTGTAAACTGAGGCAGGATAACAACACTTAGCTTGTAAACTGAGGCAGGATAACAACTCTTAGCTTGTAAACTGAGGCAGGATAACAACACTTAGCTTGTAAACTGAGGCAGGATAACAACACTTAGCTTGTAAACTGAGGCAGGATAATACAGCTTGTAAACTGAGGCAGGATAACACAGCTTGTAAACTGAGGCAGGATAATACAGCTTGTAAACTGAGGCAGGATAATACAGCTTGTAAACTGAGGCAGGATAACACAGCTTGTAAACTGAGGCAGGATAACACAGCTTGTAAACTGAGGCAGGATAACACTTAGCTTGTAAACTGAGGCAGGATAACACAGCTTGTAAACTGAGGCAGGATAACAACACTTAGCTTGTAAACTGAGGCAGGATAACACAGCTTGTAAACTGAGGCAGGATAACACAGCTTGTAAACTGAGGCAGGATAATACAGCTTGTAAACTGAGGCAGGATAACACAGCTTGTAAACTGAGGCAGGATAACACAGCTTGTAAACTGAGGCAGGATAACACAGCTTGTAAACTGAGGCAGGATAACAACACTTAGCTTGTAAACTGAGGCAGGATAACACAGCTTGTAAACTGAGGCAGGATAATACAGCTTGTAAACTGAGGCAGGATAATACAGCTTGTAAACTGAGGCAGGATAACACAGCTTGTAAACTGAGGCAGGATAATACAGCTTGTAAACTGAGGCAGGATAACACAGCTTGTAAACTGAGGCAGGATAACACTTAGCTTGTAAACTGAGGCAGGATAACACAGCTTGTAAACTGAGGCAGGATAACAACACTTAGCTTGTAAACTGAGGCAGGATAACACAGCTTGTAAACTGAGGCAGGATAACACAGCTTGTAAACTGAGGCAGGATAACACAGCTTGTAAACTGAGGCAGGATAACACAGCTTGTAAACTGAGGCAGGATAACAACACTTAGCTTGTAAACTGAGGCAGGATAACACAGCTTGTAAACTGAGGCAGGATAATACAGCTTGTAAACTGAGGCAGGATAATACAGCTTGTAAACTGAGGCAGGATAACACAGCTTGTAAACTGAGGCAGGATAATACAGCTTGTAAACTGAGGCAGGATAACACAGCTTGTAAACTGAGGCAGGATAACACTTAGCTTGTAAACTGAGGCAGGATAACACAGCTTGTAAACTGAGGCAGGATAACACAGCTTGTAAACTGAGGCAGGATAATACAGCTTGTAAACTGAGGCAGGATAACACAGCTTGTAAACTGAGGCAGGATAACACAGCTTGTAAACTGAGGCAGGATAACTCTTTAGTCTGTAAACTGGCGCAGGATAGCGGCTCATAACCTGTAAACTGGCACACATGCTGTACTTCAACATGTGCACCACAGCCTGGCTGATCAGGAACTAACTTGAACTAATTAACTTTCGGTGAATAGATTTCGTAACTTGTTGAAGAATTATTAATATAGAATAAAGTATATTTAAACTAAAGGAATTTTAAATATATTTACATATTTGACGAGAGTATCTGGGTGTTACTTGGGGTGTTACACGTGTTACTTGGGGTGTTACACGTGTTACTTGGGGTGTTACACGTGTTGCTTGGGGTGTTACACGTGTTACTTGGGGTGTTACACGTGTTGCTTGGGGTGTTACACGTGTTACTTGGGGTGTTACACGTGTTACTTGGGGTGTTACACGTGTTACTTGGGGTGTTACACGTGTTACTTGGGGTGTTACACGTGTTGCTTGGGGTGTTACACGTGTTACTTGGGGTGTTACACGTGTTACTTGGGGTGTTACACGTGTTACTTGGGGTGTTACACGTGTTGCTTGGGGTGTTACACGTGTTACTTGGGGTGTTACACGTGTTACTTGGGGTGTTACACGTGTTACTTGGGGTGTTACACGTGTTACTTGGGGTGTTACACGTGTTACTTGGGGTGTTACACGTGTTACTTGGGGTGTTACACGTGTTGCTTGGGGTGTTACACGTGTTACTTGGGGTGTTACACGTGTTGCTTGGGGTGTTACACGCGTGTGTTACTTGGGGTGTTACACGTGTTACTTGGGTGTTACACGTGTTGCTTGGGGTGTTACACGTGTTACTTGGGGTGTTACACGTGTTGCTTGGGGTGTTACACGTGTTGCTTGGGGTGTTACTTGGGGTGTTACACGTGTTACTTGGGGTGTTACACGTGTTGCTTGGGGTGTTACACGCGTGTGTTACTTGGGGTGTTACGTGTGTGTGTTACTTTGTGTTACGTGTGTGTGTTGGGGTGTTACGTGTGTGTGTTGGGGTGTTACGTGTGTGTGTTACTTGGGGTGTTACGTGTGTGTTACTTTGTGTGTTAGGTGTGTGTGTGGTAGTGTGCGTATCTACGCCGTTTTCCTCTAACGTGTGAGACGGTCATCTGGGGCTACCCTGACTGCTAGCAGTCAACACCACCACCACTACTACAACTATCTCGTGTATGCATATAATATATATATATATATATATATATATATATATATATATATATATATATATATATATATATGTATATATGATCAATAACATTAGGTGACTTTAAGCTTCTTGGAGACCTCGAGGGTGTGATTTAAACTTGTCGCCAATATGCTGCTTTATATGCTAAGTTTTATATAGTTCTTTTACCAGCTGTTGTATACTCTTTTACCAGCTGTTATATGCTCTTTTACCAGCTGTTGTCTTATACAACGTTTAACCCCGTTTAAATAATTTGGTGTTTTAAAGCGGTGTTACAAATGTGTGTACATTATCTAAAGTGATACGCTCCTGATAAGAGCATTGTCAGGCTGTACAGTGTCAGTCTGATATACTGTGTGTATGAGGTACGCCTCGCTCTTCTTAAGAGGTACTGGTCCCAAATCTACACACTGAAATTACTCCCTATGAAAGCAAAAGACTGGGCAGGAGATGCAACATCTCCCCAATGAAAAGCAGGGACGCCACGAGTACACTGAGAGGTAACACTGTACGTGACAGGGGCTCAAGACTGTTCAACTGCCTACCAGTTTAAATAAGGGGGATTACTAATAGACCCCAGGCTGTCTTCATGACCCCTGACTGTCTTCATGACCCCTGACTGTCTTCAAGACCCCTGACTGTCTTCAAGACCCCTGGCTGTCTTCATGACCCCTGACTGTCTTCAAGGCCCCTGGCTGTCAAGACCCCTGACTGTCTTCATGACCCCGACTGTCTTCATGACCCCTGACTGTCTTCAAGGCCCCTGGCTGTCTTCAAGGCCCCTGGCTGTCTTCAAGGCCCCTGGCTGTCTTCAAGGCCCCTGGCTGTCTTCAAGGCCCCTGGCTGTCTTCAAGGCCCCTGGCTGTCTTCAAGGTCCCTGGCTGTCTTCAAGACCCCTGGCTGTCTTCATGACCCCTGGCTGTCTTCAAGGCCCCTGGCTGTCTTCAAGGCCCCTGGCTGTCTTCAAGGCCCCTGGCTGTCTTCAAGGCCCCTGGCTGTCTTCAAGACCCCTGGCTGTCTTGAAGAGGGAGCTGGACAGACTCACAGTACCTGAGCTGCCGGACTGTGGTTCCTACATTGGTTTACGTGCAGCCAGCGGTAACAGTCTGGTTGATCAGGTCCTGATCCACAAGGCCTGGTCATGGACCGGACCACGGGGGCGTTGACCCCCGGAACACACTCCAGGTATGGCAAATGAAGCCTAAAATATACAGGCCATTGCGCTAATAACTCGCCATGGCTTCGAACCCCAAACCGTTCCATTATAAGACTGGTTGTTAGTGGACTGGTGTGGGTGGCATCCTGGGTGTTAGTGGACTGGTGTGGGTGGCATCCTGGGTTTTAGTGGACTGGTGTGGGTCGCATCCTGGGTGTTAGTGGACTGGTGTGGGTCACATCCTGGGTGTTAGTGGACTGGTGTGGGTCACATCCTGGGTGTTAGTGGACTGGTGTGGGTCACATCCTGGGTGTTAGTGGACTGGTGTGGGTCGCATCCTGGGTGTTAGTGGACTGGTGTGGGTCGCATCCTGGGTGTTAGTGGACTGGTGTGGGTCACACCCTGGGTGTTAGTGGACTGGTGTGGGTCACATCCTGGGTGTTAGTGGACTGGTGTGGGTCGCATCCTGGATGTTAGTGGACTGGTGTGGGTTATATCCTGGGTGTTAGTGGACAGGTGTGGGTCACATCCTGGGTGTTAGTGGACTGGTGTGGGTCACATCCTGGGTGTTAGTGGACTGGTGTGGGTTATATCCTGCGTGTTAGTGGACAGGTGTGGGTCACATCCTGGGTGTTAGTGGACTGGTGTGGGTCACATCCTGGATGTTAGTGGACTGGTGTGGGTCACATCCTGGGTGTTAGTGGACTGGTGTGGGTCACATCCTGGGTGTTAGTGGACTGGTGTGGGTCGCATCCTGGGTGTTAGTGGACTGGTGTGGGTCGCATCCTGGGTGTTAGTGGACTGGTGTGGGTCACATCCTGGGTGTTAGTGGACTGGTGTGGGTCATATCCTGGGTGTTAGTGGACTGGTGTGGGTCGCATCCTGGGTGTTAGTGGACTGGTGTGGGTCACATCCTAGGTGTTAGTGGACTGGTGTGGGTCACATCCTGGGTGTTAGTGGACTGGTGTGGGTCACATCCTAGGTGTTAGTGGACTGGTGTGTGTCACATCCTGGGTGTTAGTGGACTGGTGTAGGTCACATCCTGGGTGTTAGTGGACTGGTGTGGGTCACATCCTGGGTGTTAGTGGACTGGTGTGGGTCACATCCTGGATGTTAGTGGACTGGTGTGGGTCACATCCTGGGTGTTAGTGGACTGGTGTGGGTCACATCTTGGGTGTTAGTGGACTGGTGTGGGTCACATCCTGGGTGTTAGTGGACTGGTGTGGGTCACATCCTGGGTGTTAGTGGACTGGTGTGGGTTACATCCTGGGTGTTAGTGGACTGGTGTGGGTCACATCCTGGGTGTTAGTGGACTGGTGTGGGTCACATCCTGGGTGTTAGTGGACTGGTGTGGGTCACATCCTGGGTGTTAGTGGACTGGTGTGGGTCACATCCTGGGACAAAACTGACCTAATTTACGGGAAATGCTCAGCATAACAAGGTACTTTATATATAGTAGTATGTCACTGATGTCAGCTATGGTCTGTATACCTTGTACATGTACTTGTATACCTTGTACATGTACTGGTATACCTTGTACATGTACTGGTATAACTTGTACATGTACTTGTATACCTTGTAAATGTACTTGTATACCTTGTACATGTACTTGTATACCTTGTACATATACTGGTATACCTTGTACTTGTATACCTTGTACGTGTACTTGTATACCTTGTACATGTACTTGTATACCTTGTACATGTACTTGTATACCTTGTACATGTACTTGTATACCTTGTACATGTACTTGTATACCTTGTACATGTACTTGTATACCTTGTACATGTACTTGTATACCTTGTACATGTACTTGTATACCTTGTACATGTACTGGTATACCTTGTACATGTACTGGTATACCTTGTACATGTACTGGTATACCTTGTACATGTACACCTTGTACATGTACTTGTATACCTTGTACGTGTACTTGTATACCTTGTACGTGTACTTGTATACCTTGTACGTGTACTTGTGTACCTTGTACATGTACTGGTATACCTTGTACATGTACTGGTATACCTTGTACATGTACTGGTATACCTTGTACATGTACTTGTATACCTTGTACATGTACTTGTATACCTTGTACATGTATTTGTATACCTTGTACATGTACTTGTATACCTTGTACATGTACTTGTATACCTTGTCCATGTACTGGTATACCTTGTACATGTACTGGTATACCTTGTACATGTACTGGTATACCTTGTACATGTACTTGTATACCTTGTACATGTACTTGTATACCTTGTACGTGTACTTGTATACCTTGTACGTGTACTTGTATACCTTGTACGTGTACTTGTATACCTTGTACATGTACTGGTATACTTTGTACATGTACTGGTATACCTTGTACATGTACTGGTATACCTTGTACATGTACTTGTATACCTTGTACATGTACTGGTATACCTTGTACATGTACTGGTATACTTTGTACATGTACTTGTATACCTTGTACATGTACTTGTATACCTTGTACATGTATTTGTATACCTTGTACATGTACTTGTATACCTTGTACATGTACTTGTATACCTTGTACATGTATTTGTATACCTTGTACATGTACTTGTATACCTTGTACATGTACTGGTATGCCTTGTACATGTACTGGTATACCTTGTACATGTACTTGTATACCTTGTACATGTACTGGTATACCTTGTACATGTTACCTGGAGGTTACCTGGAGGTTATTCCGGGGATCAACGCCCCCGCGGCCCGGTCCACGACCAGGCCTCCCGATGGATCAGGGCCTGATCAACTAGGCTGTTACTGATGTACTGGTATACCTTGTACATGTACTGGTATACCTTGTACATGTACTTGTATACCTTGTACATGTACTGGTATACCTTGTACATGTACTTGTATACCTTGTACATGTACTTGTATACCTTGTACATGTACTGGTATACCTTGTACATGTACTTGTATACCTTGTACATGTACTGGTATACCTTGTACATGTACTTGTATACCTTGTACATGTACTGGTATACCTTGTACATGTACTGGTATACCTTGTACATGTACTGGTAGTAAATAAAGTTGTTTGAAATCGTGTCATAACAGCTTCCCTGTTGGCTGTCTACCAGCCTATCACCACAAAGACAGCTTCCCTGTTGGCTGTCTACCAGCCTATCACCACAAAGACAGCTTCCCTGTTGGCTGTCTACCAGCCTATCACCACAAAGACAGCTTCCCTGTTGGCTGTCTACCAGCCTATCACCACAAACCTCAGTTAGTGTACTTATATGATTTATTTTCTCTACTAGTTTGGCCTGGATGTGTGGTGGAGTGGTTGTTAGCGGCACTTAGTGACGTGGTTTACCTCCGCTTACCGGGGGTAATGTTGTACAGTACCGTATCTGAGGCTGATGGCTGCTTGGGGACGCAACTACCTCTATATATTGCTGAGAGAATCTCTCTCTTAATGATTCTGGGATCATTGCTCTCTCTCTCTCTCTCTCTCTCTCTCTCTCTCTCTCTCTCTCTCTCTCTCTCTCTCTCTCTCTCTCTCGTTGTTAGGTAAGACACATATGCAACAGTTAGGTATCTTTATTTCGAAACGTTTCGCCTACACAGTACTCTTCTTCAGTCGAATACAGAAAAGTTGATAGAAGCAGAAGATACTTGAAGACGATGTAATCAGTCCATCACCCTTAAAGTTTTGAGGTGGTCAGTCCCTCAGTCTGGAGAAGAGCATTGTTCCGTTGTCTGAAACAATATGAAGTTGAAGTGACAGGATGGAGCCTTTATATATTGCCAGGAGGTGAGACGTAGGTTGCTTTGGGAGGGCAGGTCCCTCTCAAACCCAGCCGTTCTCACTAGTAGAGGTCGAAGTTGATGGTCTGTACCAAGATACCCTTGTGTTGCAGTGTCTGACAGAATGAACATTAAAATGGTATAAAATACCGACAGATTGTTACAGCTGTCGGTATTTTATACCATTTTAATGTTCACTCTCTCTCTCTCTCTCTCTCTCTCTCTCTCTCTGTCTCTCTCTCTCTCTCTCTCTCTCTCTCTCTCTCTCTCTCTCTCTCTCTCTCTCTCTCTCTCTCTCTCTCTCTTTGTCGAGTCCTCTCTCTCCCCTATCAAGTCCTCTCACTACCCTGTCAAGTCCTCTCTCTCACTACCCTGTCAAATCCTGTGAAGTATTTTATATATTGTTGTTATGGCTCTCCTTTCTCTTCTATGCTCTACCTCTATATATTGCTGAGAGGGTATCCCTTCTAATGATTCTGGGGATCACTGACCCCTGTAGCTCGCGCTCTCTCTCTCACACACAAGGTTTGACAAGGTTAGGTTAAGGATTCCACACTTTATTGACAAGCTAAGAGCTGTTACTTACATCACCTAATTTGACATCATTTTCTCTCTCACACAGCTTACTTTACCCCGCCTTTCTGTAGTGGAAGGAAGGCGGGGTAGGGGTCGGCCTAGGAAGGGTTGGAGGGAGGGGGTAAAGGAGGTTTTGTGTGCGAGGGGCTTGGACTTCCAGCAGGTATGCGTGAGCGTGTTTGATAGGAGTGAATGGAGACAAATGGTTTTTAATACTTGACGTGCTGTTGGAGTGTGAGCAAAGTAACATTTATGAAGGGGTTCAGGGAAACCGGCAGGCCGGACTTGAGTCCTGGAGATGGGAAGTACAGTGCCTGCACTCTGAAGGAGGGGTGTTAATGTTGCAGTTTAAAAACTGTAGTGTAAAGCACCCTTCTGGCAAGACAGTGATGGAGTGAATGATGGTGAAAGTTTTTCTTTTTCGGGCCACCCTGCCTTGGTGGGAATCGGCCAGTGTGATAATAATAATAAACAGCTTACTACCCTTAACTCTGGAATAAGTCTCCTTCATATCTCTTAACCTTCTACAGTCTTACTAACATCTGGTTTCCTTTCATCACAATTATTTCAGAGTTTCCTGTTCCACTGTAGTCTTCCTTTCTGTTACCCATTTTCTTCGTTTTTCTCTACGTTACAATTAGCACCAAGCTGGCTGCCACCTATTGGTGTCTTGTGTAATTTTCAGCTATGTCAAATTCACTGTGTGTGAAAAACCGATCGAGTCTTGCTAGGTGAGGTTGGTCCTGAAATAGGACTAGTGTTTACTGACGCTGGTCTTAGTCACATGATGACCCACAGCTTTTGGCCATCTGACCGAGGCCTTCCACTGGCTTACCACTGAACCACTTTAAAATTTAGTCATTATAACCACCAGTGATTATTATATAGTCTTGCTGGGTCGTCGTCTCCTCTTGTTGGTTCCCTCACATCTTGCCTCGGAAAATTCTTCCTTACTGCTTCCATATGTTTCGCCCTCCAGTTAGTGAAATCGTAATAATGGTAGAATTACCCATAATATGTTAGGTAAACGGACACGTTTGCAACTATTGGGACATTTTATTGTGACAGTTTCGCTCTCCAGGAGCTTTGTCAAGCCGTAATGACTTGACAGAGCTCCTAGACAGTTATTACAGTACTTAATATACAATCCCTGTAATCCACTATTTCTAGGTTTCCTAGTTGGTCTAATCTCTAGTGGCTTTCGACCCTCAGTGCTAGTCCCTTATTTGCTCTCTTATCCTACTATTTGATAACCTCCCTGGGAATATTGCATTTAATATTTCCAAGAGTTTTGTGTCTTTAATAACTACATCAGGTTATTTTCACCTCGTTTTTATGACCTGACCTTGGGAGTAATGACCCCCCTAAATAGTGTTCGGGTACAAAGGTGGTACACTCGTGTGTTTGTACGCGCACGGTTGGTACACTAGAGGAATGTATGTAGGTAGGAATAGTTGGTTTACTGAAAGACCTGTCTGGTATGGGCCAGTAGGCCTATGGCAGTGTTCCTCCATTATGTTATGTACAATGTTGATCCGCTTGTATGCGTCCAACATGGATACGCTTGTGTACATAAACTAGAGGAATGTACGTACACTGTTCATCTTGTATGTACACTTACTGTAGGTACAGTAATGTACATACAATATTAGTATACACTGTAGATAGACGTACATACAATATTGACCCACTTTTGTGTACACATACACTGTACACACACTCGAGGAATGTACGTACGATGTGTGTGCACTGTCTGCACACACACAATGTAGATAGGCTTAGGATGTGTGCGTACAACATTGATACGCTTGTGTGTGCGTGTAATAATAGTGTTGGTGTGCGTGTATGCGTGCTTGCAGATCATGATGAATGAAATAGATGAATGGAAGACTTGGGTATGATCAAGCATAAAGCAATAGCACTAACATGTTTACCAAACACAATACTTGACGTTACACATGAGATCATCCACTGAAACCAGACCACAATAATAATTATGGCCATACTCTCGTTATCTCTGCCTAGCTTCTCTCTCCGAGCCCCGTGGGGGCGGGGAATGGGGCTAGGCCTGGGGACAGCTCTACTGAGGAAACGTTTCGCCTCACAGTGGCTTCGACCCCAGGCTGAGGGACTGATTACCTCAAACTCCTCCTCTCCTTACACCTTTCTGTTTTGTATTGGACTGATGAAGCCAATGTGTGGCGAAACGTTTCCTCAATAAAGATTCCCATATGTTGTATAAGAATGGTATACAATACCGACAAGATAAAATTAAGACACATGTGCAACATTTGGGTATATTTATTGTAGACGTTTCGCCATCCAGTGGCTTTATCAATACAAATTCCAGGACATAACTTGAAGACAGTAGAACTATATACAGAAGATGAGGTAATCAGTCCCTTAACCTAGGAGTAGGTGCGAAGAGCACCATAGTCGTGGAGAATCTCCACGACTATGGTGCTCTTCCCACCTACTCCTAGGTTGAGGGACTGATTACCTCATCTTCTGTATATAGTTCTACTGTCTTCAAGTTATGTCCTAGAATTTGTATTGTTAAAGCCACTGGATGGCGAAACGTCTACAATAAAGATACCCAGATGTTGCACATGTGTCTTAATCTGAAGACAAGTAATCTCTCTTGTTGGGGAGAGACAGTGGTGAGAACAAGCTTGTATCATTCTTGTAGGAGAGACAGTGGTGAGAACAAGCTTGTATCATTCTTGTAGGAGAGATGGTGGTGAGAACAAGCTTGTATCATTCTTGTAGGAGAGACAGTGGTGAGAACAAGCTTGTATCATTCTTGTAGGAGAGACAGTGGTGAGAACAAGCTTGTATCATTCTTGTAGGAGAGATAGTGGTGAGAACAAGCTTGTATCATTCTTGTAGGAGAGATGGTGGTGAGAACAAGCTTGTATCATTCTTGTAGGAGAGATGGTGGTGAGAACAAGCTTGTATCATTCTTGTAGGAGAGACAGTGGTGAGAACAAGCTTGTATCATTCTTGTAGGAGAGACAGTGGTGAGAACAAGCTTGTATCATTCTTGTAGGAGAGATAGTGGTGAGAACAAGCTTGTATCATTCTTGTAGGAGAGACAGTGGTGAGAACAAGCTTGTATCATTCTTGTAGGAGAGATAGTGGTGAGAACAAGCTTGTATCATTCTTGTAGGAGAGATAGTGGTGAGAACAAGCTTGTATCATTCTTGTAGGAGAGATGGTGGTGAGAACAAGCTTGTATCATTCTTGTAGGAGAGACAGTGGTGAGAACAAGCTTGTATCATTCTTGTAGGAGAGATGGTGGTGAGAACAAGCTTGTATCATTCTTGTAGGAGAGATGGTGGTGAGAACAAGCTTGTATCATTCTTGTAGGAGAGACAGTGGTGAGAACAAGCTTGTATCATTCTTGTAGGAGAGATAGTGGTGAGAACAAGCTTGTATCATTCTTGTAGGAGAGATAGTGGTGAGAACAAGCTTGTATCATTCTTGTAGGAGAGATGGTGGTGAGAACAAGCTTGTATCATTCTTGTAGGAGAGATAGTGGTGAGAACAAGCTTGTATCATTCTTGTAGGAGAGACAGTGGTGAGAACAAGCTTGTATCATTCTTGTAGGAGAGACAGTGGTGAGAACAAGCTTGTATCATTCTTGTAGGAGAGACAGTGGTGAGAACAAGCTTGTATCATTCTTGTAGGAGAGACAGTGGTGAGAACAAGCTTGTATCATTCTTGTAACTACAATGGTTGTATCATTCTTGTAACTACAATGGTTGTATCATTCTTGTAAGAACAAACTTCTATCACTGTTTCTAACCTGACCTATACAAATACTAGAGTTCTGTTTATCTTAGGATATTTCAGTCTGCAGCGTCTGAACGTTACGTGTAATAATGTAAACGGTATTTGCTGTAAGTTAGATTGTGGCTTGTTACTTTAAGCTAGGTTAGCCTAGCTGGGATAGTCTAGGTTAGGCTAAGATAGTGCATAGGATAGACTGGGATAGGCTAGGTTAGGCTGGGATAGTGTCTAGAATAAGGTAAGATATGCTAGTTTAGGCTGGGATTGGCTAGGATAGGCTGGATTAAGCTGGGATAGGCTAAGATATGCTAGATTAGGCTGGGTTAGGCTAAAATAAGCTAGGCTACATAAAACTGTACAATAGTATGTAACACACCTGGGCGTGTAACACTCAGGTGTTTTTATTATGGATACGTTTCGCCCACCAGGAATACAACACTGAGAATACTACTGGAGGGAGTGGAAGATATGTCTGTCAGTGTCCTGTATTAAACTCTGTATCACATTAAGTCACTGGTGGGCGACACGTGTCCACAATGAAGATAGTCCAGGTGTTACATGTGTGTCTTGCTTACAATGTGTTAATTCTGTCTTCAGGTGATTTGTGCCGGAAACACAACGAGACGCGCGCGTGTCTGTACTTATCAACCGTCAGGAAATACTGGTGCTAGAACTGTCAGAATATAACCGTGATAAAACTGATAGAACTGTCAGAATATAACTGTGATAAAACTGATAGAACTGTCAGAATATAACTGTGATAAAACTGATAGAACTGTCAGAATATAACTGTGATAAAACTGATAGAACTGTCAGAATATAACTGTGATAAAACTGATAGAACTGTCAGAATATAACTGTGATAAAACTGATAGAACTGTCAGAATATAACTGTGATAGAACTGTCAGAATATAACTGTGATAGAACTGTCAGAATATAACTGTGATAGAACTGTCAGAATATAACTGTGATAGAACTGTCAGAATATAACTGTGATAGAACAGAAATGAGAACTAAATATGGAATTATTGTGAACCGTTATTAGGAACATATATCTCTGATCTTGGGAAAGATATCTCTGATCTTGGGAAAGATATCTCTGATCTTGGGAAAGATATCTCTGATCTTGGGAAAGATATCTCTGATCTTGGGAAAGATATCTCTGATCTTGGGAAAGATATCTCTGATCTTGGGAAAGATATCTCTGATCTTGGGAAAGATATCTCTGATCTTGGGAAAGATATCTGATCTTGAGAAAGATATCTCTGATCTTGAGAAAGATATCTCTGATCTTGGGAAAGATATCTCTGATCTTGGGAAAGATATCTCTGATCTTGGGAAAGATATCTCTGATCTTGGGAAAGATATCTCTGATCTTGAGAAAGATATCTCTGATCTTGGGAAAGATATCTCTGATCTTAAGTCATCTCCCACCAAGGCAAGGTGACCCAGATATAAAAAAAAAATCATTGACCATCATTCGTCCAATCACACTCCTGCCAGAAGTGTACTGACATAAAAGTGGATATCCGTTAACATTGGCGGGGATAATCGCCCTTGTGGCCCTCACACCAGGATAGAGAAGAGAAACACACCAGGATAGAGAAGAGAAACACACCAGGATAGAGGAAACACGCCAGGATAGAGGAGAGAAACACACCAGGGTAGAGGAAACACGCCAGGATAGAGAAGAGAAACACACCAGGATAGAGGAAACACGCCAGGATAGAGGAGAGAAACACACCAGGATAGAGGAAACACGCCAGGATAGAGGAGAGAAACACACCAGGATAGAGGAAACACGCCAGGATAGAGAAGAGAAACACGCCAGGATAGAGGAGAGAAACACACCAGGATAGAGGAGAGAAACACACCAGGATAGAGGAGAGAAACACACCAGGATAGAGGAAACACGCCAGGATAGAGGAGAGAAACACACCAGGATAGAGGAAACATGCCAGGATAGAGGAGAGAAACACACCAGGATAGAGGAAACACACCAGGGTAGAGGAAACACACCAGGATAGAGGAAACACACGAGGATAGAGAGAAACACACCAGGATAGAGGAAACACACCAGGATAGAGGAAACACACCAGGATAGAGGAAACACACCAGGATAGAGGAGAGAAACACACTAGGATAGAGGAAACACACCAGGATAGAGGAAACACACCAGGATAGAGAGAAACACACCAGGATAGAGGAAACACACCAGGATAGAGGAGAGAAACACACCAGTATAGAGGAAACACACCAGGATAGAGGAGAGAAACACACCAGGATAGAGAGAAACACACCAGGATAGAGAGAAACACACCAGGATAGAGGAAACACACCAGGATAGAGAGAAACACACCAGGATAGAGGAAACACACCAGGATAGAGGAAACACACCAGGATAGAGGAAACACACCAGGATAGAGGAAACACACCAGGATAGAGGAAACACACCAGGATAGAGGAAACACACCAGGATAGAGGAAACACACCAGGATAGAGGAGAGAAACACACCAGGATAGAGGAAACACACCAGGATAGAGGAAACACACCAGGATAGAGAGAAACACACCAGGATAGAGGAAACACACCAGGATAGAGGAGAGAAACACACCAGTATAGAGGAAACACACCAGGATAGAGGAGAGAAACACACCAGGATAGAGAGAAACACACCAGGATAGAGAGAAACACACCAGGATAGAGGAAACACACCAGGATAGAGGAAACACACCAGGATAGAGAGAAACACACCAGGATAGAGGAAACACACCAGGATAGAGGAAACACACCAGGATAGAGGAAACACACCAGGATAGAGGAAACACACCAGGATAGAGGAAACACACCAGGATAGAGGAAACACACCAGGATAGAGGAAACACACCAGGATAGAGGAGAGAAACACACCAGGATAGAGGAAACACACCAGGATAGAGGAAACACACCAGGATAGAGAGAAACACACCAGGATAGAGGAAACACACCAGGATAGAGAGAAACACACCAGGATAGAGGAAACACACCAGGATAGAGGAAACACACCAGGATAGAGGAAACACACCAGGATAGAGGAAACACACCAGGATAGAGGAGAGAAACACACTAGGATAGAGGAAACACACCAGGATAGAGGAAACACACCAGGATAGAGGAAACACACCAGGATAGAGGAAACACACCAGGATAGAGGAAACACACCAGGGTAGAGGAAACACACCAGGATAGAGAGAAACACACCAGGATAGAGGAAACACACCAGGATAGAGGAGAGAAACACACTAGGATAGAGGAAACACACCAGGATAGAGGAAACACACCAGGGTAGAGGAAACACACCAGGATAGAGGAAACACACCAGGATAGAGGAAACACACCAGGATAGAGGAAACACACCAGGATAGAGGAAACACACCAGGATAGAGGAAACACACCAGGATAGAGGAAACACACCAGGATAGAGGAAACACACCAGGATAGAGGAAACACACCAGGATAGAGGAAACACACCAGGATAGAGGAAACACACCAGGATAGAGGAAACACACCAGGATAGAGGAAACACACCAGGATAGAGGAAACACACCAGGATAGAGGAAACACCAGGATAGAGGAAACACACCAGGATAGAGGAAACACCCAGGATAGAGGAAACACAGGATAGAAACACACCAGGATAGAGGAAACACACCAGGATAGAGGAAACACACCAGGATAGAGGAAACACACCAGGATAGAGGAAACACACCAGGATAGAGGAAACACCAGGATAGAGGAAACACGCCAGGATAGAAACACACCAGGATAGAGGAAACACACCAGGATAGAGGAAACACGCCAGGATAGAGGAAACACGCCAGGATAGAGGAAACACACCAGGATAGAGGAAACACACCAGGATAGAGGAAACACACCAGGATAGAGGAAACACACCAGGATAGAGGAGAGACACACACTAGGATAGAGGAAACACACCAGGATAGAGAGAAACACACCAGGATAGAGGAAACACACCAGGATAGAGGAAACACACCAGGATAGAGGAAACACACCAGGATAGAGGAAACACACCAGGATAGAGGAAACACACCAGGATAGAGGAGAGAAACACACTAGGATAGAGGAAACACACCAGGGTAGAGGAAACACACCAGGATAGAGGAAACACACCAGGATAGAGGAAACACACCAGGGTAGAGGAAACACACCAGGATAGAGGAAACACACCAGGGTAGAGGAAACACACCAGGATAGAGAGAAACACACCAGGATAGAGGAAACACACCAGGATAGAGGAGAGAAACACACTAGGATAGAGGAAACACACAAGGATAGAGGAAACACACCAGGGTAGAGGAAACACACCAGGATAGAGGAAACACACCAGGATAGAGGAAACACACCAGGATAGAGGAAACACACCAGGATAGAGGAAACACACCAGGATAGAGGAAACACACCAGGATAGAGGAAACACACCAGGATAGAGGAAACACGCCAGGATAGAGGAAACACACCAGGATAGAGGAAA
>NC_091383.1:865000-875000 GCF_038502225.1 Cherax quadricarinatus
AGTCCGAGCTCCTGGCTCCGCCTCTTCACTGATCGCTACTAGGTCACTCTCCCTGAGCCGTGAGTTTTATCATACCTCTGCTTAAAGCTATGTATGGATCCTGCCTCCACTACATCGCTTCCCAAACTATTCCACTTACTGACTACTCTGTGGCTGAAGAAATACTTCCTAACATCCCTGTGATTCATCTGTGTCTTCAGCTTCCAACTGTGTCCCCTTGTTACTGTGTCCAATCTCTGGAACATCCTGTCTTTGTCCACCTTGTCAATTCCTCTCAGTATTTTGTATGTCGTTATCATGTCCCCCCTATCTCTCCTGTCCTCCAGTGTCGTCAGGTTGATTTCCCTTAACCTCTCCTCGTAGGACATACCTCTTAGCTCTGGGACTAGTCTTGTTGCAAACCTTTGCACTTTCTCTAGTTTCTTCACGTGCTTGGCTAGGTGTGGGTTCCAAACTGGTGCCGCATACTCCAATATGGGCCTAACATACACGGTGTACAGGGTCCTGAATGATTCCTTATTAAGATGTCGGAATGCTGTTCTGAGGTTTGCTAGGCGCCCATATGCTGCAGCAGTTATTTGGTTGATGTGCGCTTCAGGAGATGTGCCTGGTGTTATACTCACCCCAAGATCTTTTTCCTTGAGTGAGGTTTGTAGTCTCTGACCCCCTAGACTGTACTCCGTCTGCGGCCTTCTTTGCCCTTCCCCAATCTTCATGACTTTGCACTTGGTGGGGTTGAACTCCAGGAGCCAATTGCTGGACCAGGTCTGCAGCCTGTCCAGATCCCTTTGTAGTTCTGCCTGGTCTTCGATCGAGTGTATTCTTCTCATCAACTTCACGTCATCTGCAAACAGGGACACCTCAGAGTCTATTCCTTCCGTCATGTCGTTCACAAATACCAGAAACAGCACTGGTCCTAGGACTGACCCCTGCGGGACCTCGCTGGTCACAGGTGCCCACTCTGACACCTCGCCACGTACCATGACTCGCTGCTGTCTTCCTGACAAGTATTCCCTGATCCATTGTAGTGCCTTCCCTGTTATCCCTGCTTGGTCCTCCAGTTTTTGCACCAATCTCTTGTGTGGAACTGTGTCAAACGCCTTCTTGCAGTCCAAGAAAATGCAATCCACCCACCCCTCTCTCTCTTGTCTTACTGCTGTCACCATGTCATAGAACTCCAGTAGGTTTGTGACACAGGATTTCCCGTCCCTGAAACCATGTTGGCTGCTGTTGATGAGATCATTCCTTTCTAGGTGTTCCACCACTCTTCTCCTGATAATCTTCTCCATGATTTTGCATACTATACATGTCAGTGACACTGGTCTGTAGTTTAATGCTTCATGTCTGTCTCCTTTTTTAAAGATTGGGACTACATTTGCTGTCTTCCATGCCTCAGGCAATCTCCCTGTTTCGATAGATGTATTGAATATTGTTGTTAGGGGTACACATAGCGCCTCTGCTCCCTCTCTCAATACCCATGGGGAGATGTTATCTGGCCCCATTGCCTTTGAGGTATCTAGCTCACTCAGAAGCCTCTTCACTTCTTCCTCGGTTGTGTGCACTGTGTCCAGCACTTGGTGGTGTGTCCCACCTCTCCGTCTTTCTGGAGTCCCTTCTGTCTCCTCTGTGAACACTTCTTTGAATCTCTTGTTGAGTTCTTCACATACTTCACGGTCATTTCTTGTTGTCTCTCCTCCTTCCTTCCTTAGCCTGATTACCTGGTCCTTGACTGTTGTTTTCCTCCTGATGTGGCTGTACAACAGTTTCGGGTCAGATTTGGCTTTCGCTGCTATGTCATTTTCATATTGTCTTTGGGCCTCCCTTCTTATCTGTGCATATTCGTTTCTGGCTCTACGACTGTTCTCCTTATTCTCCTGGGTCCTTTGCCTTCTATATTTCTTCCATTCCCTAGCACACTTGGTTTTTGCCTCCCTGCACCTTTGGGTAAACCATGGGCTCATCCTGGCTTTTTCATTAATCCTGTTACCCTTGGGTACAAACCTCTCCTCAGCCTCCTTGCATTTTGTTGCTACATATTCCATCATCTCATTAACTGGCTTCCCTGCCAGTTCTCTGTCCCACTGAACCCCGTTCAGGAAGTTCCTCATTCCTGTGTAGTCCCCTTTCTTGTGTGTGTGTGTGTGTGTGTGTGTGTGTGTGTGTGTGTGTGTGTGTGTGTGGTGCCGAATAGGCAGAACTTGGGATCTTGGCTTAAATAGCAACGTTCATCTTGCCATATAGGACAAGTGAAAATTTGTGTATGCAATAATTTCGCCAAAATCATTCTGAACCTAACGAAAAAAATATATTTCACTGTGTTTGTTTAGTATTAAATTATTGTAAACAAATCTAAAATATATTTAGTTGGATTAGGCTAAAATAAATTGTTCTTGTTATAATAAGGTTAGGTAAGTTTTCTAAGATTCTTTTGGTGCAAAATTATAAATTTTTACATTAACATTAATGAAAAAAATATATCTTTAAACGTATAAGAGAAAATTTTAGAAAGGACTTAATTTTAAATGAGTTCTTGCTAATTGACCAGTTTTACATATTCGGCACGACATATATATACATATATATATATATACATATATATATATATATATATATATATATATATATATATATATATACATATATATATATATATATATATATTCCATGCGCTTTCGTGACTTCACATGATCAAGGAACTATAGTGTTGCTGTTGATGATCCCGGGGGTCATCGCCCCCGTGACTGGGTCTCGGACCAGGCCTCGTTCATGGCTTGATCAACCAGGCTATTAATGTTATCATTACGCACTTCATCGTAGGCACCACACCCCAGTTATCAAGAACTAATTTGAGTAACGTAATCAAGTTCTCTCTTGAATACGTCTAGGGTAGTGGTGGTAGTGGGGTAGTAGTGGGGTGGTAACGGGGTCGTGGTGGTGGTAGTATGGTGGTGGTGGTAGTAGTATGGTTGTGGTGGTAGTAGGGTGGTGGTGGTAGTAGTATGGTGATAGTGGTAGTAGGGTGGTGGTGGTAGTGGGGTGGTGGTGGTAGTAGTATGGTGATAGTGGTAGTAGTATGGTGATAGTGGTAGTAGTATGGTGATAGTGGTAGTAGTATGGTGATAGTGGTAGTAGTATGGTGATAATGGTAGTAGTATGGTTGTGGTGGTAGTGGGGTGGTGGTGGTAGTAGTATGGTGATAGTGGTAGTAGTATGGTTGTGGTGGTAGTAGGGTGGTGGTGGTAGTAGTATGGTGATAGTGGTAGTAGTATGGTTGTGGTGGTAGTGGGGTGGTGGTGGTAGTAGTATGGTGATAGTGGTAGTAGTATGGTTGTGGTGGTAGTGGGGTGGTGGTGGTAGTAGTATGGTGATAGTGGTAGTAGTATGGTTGTGGTGGTAGTAGGGTGGTGGTGGTAGTAGTATGGTGATAGTGGTAGTAGTATGGTGATAGTGGTAGTAGTATGGTGATAGTGGTAGTAGTATGGTGATAGTGGTAGTAGTATGGTTGTGGTGGTAGTGGGGTGGTGGTGGTAGTAGTATGGTGATAGTGGTAGTAGTATGGTTGTGGTGGTAGTAGGGTGGTGGTGGTAGTAGTATGGTGATAGTGGTAGTAGTATGGTTGTGGTGGTAGTAGGGTGGTGGTGGTAGTAGTATGGTGATAGTGGTAGTAGTATGGTGATAGTGGTAGTATGGTTGTGGTGGTAGTAGTATGGTGATAGTGGTAGTAGTATGGTTGTGGTGGTAGTAGGGTGGTGGTGGTAGTAGTATGGTGATAGTGGTAGTAGTATGGTGATAGTGGTAGTAGGGTGGTGGTGGTAGTAGGGTTGTGGTGGTAGTGGGGTGGTGGTGGTAGTGAGGTTGGGGTTGGTTGCCAGTTCATGGTCTCCCAGTGTTATTTGTCACTAAGGTTAAGGTGTGATGCTGGTATTGTCACACTCCACCAGATGGACGGTGTTGTCTCTGGATCATTGTTGTGATCCCGGCTGTTCCTGGTATAGAGCACCAGCAGACACAGTTAAAACACATCCACATTCGTAAATACTCTCTCTCTCTCTCTCTCTCTCTCTCTCTCTCTCTCTCTCTCTCTCTCTCTCTCTCTCTCTCTCTCTCTCTCTCTCTCTCTCTCTCTCTCCACACACGTCACAGTGACAACACTGGCTTAAAACCCCACTCAAAGTGGTCTGGCCACTTAACCTTTCTTTCATATCTCTTCCTGTCTACCAACAACCTTTCTTATCTATCTGTCTACCTACACACACACACACACACACACACACACACACACACACACACACACACACACACACACACACACACACACACACACACACACACAAGGTGGACAAAGACAGGATGTTCCAGAGATTGGACACAGTAACAAGGGGACACAATTGGAAGCTGAAGACACAGATGAATCACAGGGATGTTAGGAAGTATTTCTTCAGCCACAGAGTAGTCAGTAAGTGGAATAGTTTGGGAAGCGATGTAGTGGAGGCAGGATCCATACATAGCTTTAAGCAGAGGTATGATAAAGCTCACGGCTCAGGGAGAGTGACCTAGTAGCGATCAGTGAAGAGGCGGGGCCAGGAGCTCGGACTCGACCCCCGCAACCTCAACTAGGTGAGTACAACTAGGTGAGTACACACACACACACACACACACACACACACACACACACACGAACAGGAGGTATGTGAGGAGCTCAACATGAGATTTCAGGAAGTATTTACAGTGGAGGCTGAAGGGACAACGGGAAGACAAAACAGTGGGGTACAGCAACAAGGGATATACCAAGTAGTGTTGGATGAATTACACACAACTGAGGAGGAGGTGGAGAAACTCCTAAGTGACCTTGATACATCAAAGGCGGTGGAACCGGACATCTCTCCGTGGGTCCTTATAGAGGGATCAGGGACACTACGTGTGCCACTAAGCAAAATCTTCAACACTTCCCTTGAAACTGGGCAACTACCTGAAGTATGGAAGAAGGCAAATGTAGTCCCCATCTTTAAGAAGGGAGACAGAAATGAAGCACTAAATTATAGACCAGAGTCACTAACATGTATAGTATGCAAAGTCTTGGAAAAGAGAGGAGGAGAGTGGTGGAGCAAATGGAGTGGAACAAAATTATAAACGACAGCCAGCACGGATTCATGGAAGGCAAATCCTGTGTCACAAACCTACTAGAGTTTTATGACAAGGTAACTGAAGTAAGAAATGAGAGGGAGGGGTGGGTTGATTGCATTTTCTTGGACTGCAAGAAGGCCTTCGACACAGTTCCTCACAAGAGATTAGTACAGAAGCTAGAGGAACAGGCACGTATAATAGGAAGGGCACTGCAATGGATCAGATAATACCTAACAGGGAGGCAACAGCGAGTCATGGTCCGTGATGAGGTATCACAGTGGGCGCCAGTGACGAGCAGGGTCACACAGGGGTCAGTCCTGGGACCAGTGCTATTCTTGGTATATGTGAACGACATGACGGAAGGGATAGACTCAGAAGTGTCCTTGTTTGCAGATGACGTGAAGTTAATGAGGAGAATTAAATCAGACGCGGACCAGACAGGTCTACAAAGAGACCTGGACAGGCTGGATGTGTGGTCCATAAACTGGCTCCTAGAATTTAACCCCGCCAAATGCAAAGTCATGAAGATCGGAGGAGGGCAAAGAAGACCGCAGACAGAGTATAGGCTAGGAGGCCAAAGGCTGCAAACCTCACTCAAGGAGAAAGACCTAGGAGTGAGTATAATACCGAGTACATCGCCAGAAGCACACATTAACGAGATAACTGCTGCAGCATATGGGCGCCTGGCAAACCTGAGAATAGTGTTCCGATACCTCAGTAAGGAATCGTTCAAGACTTCATACTAGAAAAGCTAGATGCAGTGATTGATAAACAAGGGTTGAGGTCGACCGTTCGTCACTGTAGGAGTTGCCAGCAGTCACCGGTTTCTTCAACATGCAAGTTATACTTTTGTATCAATCAAATAACATATTACTCGGGTAGAATTTTCCAGTAGATCCTTCATGTGTTAGCCCAAATCACCGACCAGTATGTTTTAAATAAGTGACCCACTGATCAGATCAGACTGGCTCCGAACCCTCGACTGGACCGAACCCTCGACTGGACCGAACCCTCGACTGGTCGAACCCTTGGCCGGTTTCAAACGGATTCGTTGGACAATAAAGCAGACTGTAAACGGATGGGGTTGTAGGTGCCCTTATAAACACAAACAATAAATATAAAACAAACTCCAGGAGCGTACTCCGGTAAGCTGTCCTGATATAAAAGTACAGTTAGAAATAGAAATACAGATAGCTAGAGCTTTACTTAAAGAGGTTATTAATAGAGTATTCAAGAGGTTGCTAGTAGAATTACAGTAAATCAACCATTCAAATCATTATGAAGCTGTGTGTAGTCTGCAATAAATCAAACAAATGGGCTTCCACATGGATAAATTGTCATTTTTGTGGAAATTGGTGTCACGCCCCTTGTGCAGATATCAAAGAACTAGCTACAAGCAGTATTAAAACAGAGAAGTGTTTTTGGGTATGCCCAAATGAGATAAATCTGTGGACTAAAATCACAAGGGTATTAAAAGAGGATAACATCAAAGCTGCTTTCATAGAAAACCTGGAAGCTTTCTACAACAGATGGGAACATAAAAAGTTTGGGCTGAATGGTACTGCCCTTGATACTGGCCATGTAGTCAGAAACTGTAAGGCTGGAGGTGATGTCCTGGTAGTCAGTAAATGTGGGGCTGATAGTGCTGTCCTGGGAGACAGTAATGGTGAAGCTGGAGGTGCTGTCCTGGGAGACAGTAATGGTGAAGCTGGAGGTGCTGTCCTGGGAGACAGTAATGGTGAAGCTGGAGGTGCTGTCCTGGGAGACAGTAATGGTGAAGCTGGAGGTGCTGTCCTGGGAGACAGTAATGGTGAAGCTGGAGGTGCTGTCCTGGGAGACAGTAATGGTGAAGCTGGAGGTGCTGTCCTGGGAGACAGTAATGGTGAAGCTGGAGGTGCTGTCCTGGGAGACAGTAATGGTGAAGCTGGAGGTGCTGTCCTGGGAGACAGTAATGGTGAAGCTGGAGGTGCTGTCCTGGGAGACAGTAATGGTGAAGCTGGAGGTGCTGTCCTGGGAGACAGTAATGGTGAAGCTGGAGATTTTGTCCAGGTAGTCGGGAATTATACGCAGGAAGGAATGCATATAAATGACCTCATAGGGGACAGGAGCCGTAGTGGGGAAACAAGTGTAGTCAAAGATAAGATAAAACCAATATTGCAAACAAGAAATACAACAGGAAATAGCAAACAAGAGGACTCCACTAGCAATAGTGAGGATATATTACCAAAAACAACTGGTGGGAGCTCCATTGTTGGTGCTAGGGAAGATAGGAATAAGACAGGTAAACATGCACCAACAGGGAATACAGTCACAGAAACCCAAGGCAAACGGAAACCAAGCCTGTGCACATACTATGCACTTGGTATCTGCAGACATGGGAAATCTGGAAAAACAGACGGGACGTGCAACTATGACCACCCTAGAAAATGCCGTGCCCATATGACAACAGGAAAATGCAAACTCCCTTCCTGTAAGCTTTTTCACCCTGAAATGTGTACCTCTTCAGTACAGGAAAGACTGTGCTATAACTTAAATTGCCAGGCATACCATCTAAAGGGGACAAAAAGATACAAAACATCCAGGCCATGGGAAAACCTGGGTAGCCACAGCCACTCAAGAGGGAGAGGTTTTTTAGTGCCAGGAAGGAAAAAAAACTGGCAGGAAATGACAGAAATTGTACACCAAATCCAGTCATTCCTGGAGTGGAACCACAGTCGATGGCCTCCACTCCAAACCAACAGATACAGATACTAATGCCGGAAAAAAAATCCCCCCCCCCAGTACCAACAATACCACCAGTCGGATAACATTCTTCTTTGCAAATATACAGGGTCTAAAGCCAGCAACAAACAACAAAATACCTTTCATCCGTGGACTGCTTGCAGAGGCAAAGGCAATGTTCGCGGCTTTCACTGAGACCCACATAAAGGATCACTTAGACAACGAAATATGGATCCCAGGTTGCAACCTATACAGATGTGACAGAGTGAACAGGCAAAAGGGGGGGGGGGTGGCCTGTACATTGCAGAGTCACTTGTTTGCACAGAACTGCTTAATGCCTCAAATGATGTAGTGGAAGTTTTAGCAGTAAAGGTCGAGAACCAAAACCTAGTCATTGTGGTAGTCTACAAGCCTCCGAATGCAACGTCCCAGCAATTCCAGGAACAGCTGTTAAAAATTGACCACTGTCTGGAAAATCTTCCAGCTCCTGCACCCAACATCTTGCTCCTGGGGGATTTCAACTTAAGGCACCTAAAATGGAGGAATATAGCAAATAATATTGTTGCAATAATAACACCAGGAGGCAGCTCTGATGAAAACTCGCACTCACACGAGCTTTTAAATCTCTGCACAAAATTCAATTTAAACCAGCAAATAATAGAGCCTACTAGAATGGAGAATACACTAGACCTCATCTTCACTAACAATGATGATCTGATAAGAAATGTCACCATATCAAAAACAATATACTCAGATCACAACATAATTGAGGTTCAGACATGTATGCGTGGAGCCCCAGACCGACAAAATGAGATTAGTCACGAGGAAGCATTCACCAAATTCAACTTCAATAACAAAAACATAAAGTGGGACCAAGTAAACCAAGTCCTAACCGATATAAGCTGGGAAGATATACTAAGCAACACAGACCCCAACTTATGCCTAGAACAGATTAACTCGGTGGCACTCGATGTATGCACAAGACTTATTCCTCTAAGAAAAAGGAGGAGTAGATGTAAAATAGAAAGAGACAGGCGCTCTCTTTACAGGCGACGGAAAAGAATAACAGAGCGGCTAAAAGAGGTCAATCTATCTGAAATGCGTAGGGAGACACTGGTCAGAGAAATAGCAAGCATCGAACTTAAGCTAAAGGAATCTTATAGGAGTCAGGAATCGCGGGAAGAACTAAAAGCCATAAATGAAATCGAAAGAAACCCAAAGTATTTCTTCTCCTATGCCAAATCAAAGTCGAGAACAACGTCCAGTATTGGGCCCTTACTTAAACAAGATGGGTCCTACACAGATGACAGCAAGGAAATGAGTGAGCTACTCAAGTCCCAATATGACTCAGTTTTTAGCAAGCCACTAACCAGACTGAGAGTCGAAGATCAAAATGAATTTTTTATGAGAGAGCCACAGAATTTGGTTAACACAAGCCTATCTGATGTTATCCTGACGCCAAATGACTTCGAACAGGCGATAAATGACATGCCCATGCACTCTGCCCCAGGGCCAGACTCATGGAACTCCGTGTTCATCAAGAACTGCAAGAAGCCCCTATCACGAGCCTTTACCATCCTATGGAGAGGGAGCATGGACACGGGGGTCGTCCCACAGTTACTAAAAACAACACACATAGCCTCACTCCACAAAGGGGGCCGTAAAGCAACAGCAAAGAACTACAGACCGATAGCACTAACATCCCATATCATAAAAATCTTTGAAAGGGTCCTAAGAAGCAAGATCACCACCCATCTAGAAACCCATCAGTTACACAACCCAGGGCAACATGGGTTTAGAACAGGTCGCTCCTGTGTCTCAACTATTGGATCACTACGACTAGGTCCTAGATGCACTAGAAGACAAAAAGAATGCAGATGTAATATATACAGACTTTGCAAAAGCCTTCGACAAGTGTGACCATGGCGTAATAGCGCACAAAATGCGTGCTAAAGGAATAACAGGAAAAGTCGGTCGATGGATCTATAATTTCCTCACTAACAGAACACAGAGTAGTAGTCAACAGAGTAAAGTCCGAGGCAGCTACGGTGAAAAGCTATGTTCCACAAGGCACAGTACTCGCTCCCATCTTGTTCCTCATCCTCATATCTGACATAGACAAGGATGTCAGCCACAGCACCGTGTCTTCCTTTGC
>NC_091383.1:880000-915000 GCF_038502225.1 Cherax quadricarinatus
GCAGGGTGGATATGTGGGCCAGTAGGCCTCCAGCAGTAACAACCTGGTTGACCAGACAAGCCTGGTCCAGGATCACCACCAGCAACAGCCTGGTCCAGGACCACCACCAGCAACAGCCTGGTTGACCAGACAAGCCTGGTCCAGGACCACCACCAGCAACAGCCTGGTTGACCAGACAAGCCTGGTCCAGGATCACCACCAGCAACTACCTGGTTGACCAGACAAGCCTGGTCCAGGACCACCACCAGCAACTACCTGGTTGATCAGACAAGCCAGGTCCAGGACCACCACCAGCAACAGCCTGGTTGACCAGACAAGCCTGGTCAAGGGCCGGGCTGTGAGAATAGTTGAACTGGAAACCCATGAAAGATATAGGTGGAAATATGCAGTGGTGATGGGTGGTGGTGGTGACAGTGGTACTTACCACCTGCTGCTTCAGTGGTTCACCACTGGCATCATTCCACCTGCTGCTTCAGTGGTTCACCACTGGCATCATTCCACCTGCTGCTTCAGTGGTTCACCACTGGCATCATTCCACCTGCTGCTTCAGTGGTTCACCACTGGCATCATTCCACCACTGAATCACTGACCTTCATTTATACTCGACTATTTTTCTCACCACAGAAGTGTTTATTTTGATTTATAAGTAATATATTGAAGGTACTCGGGTGTCTGTTAATGGCCCCTGCCACCCGTTCTCTCTCTCTCTCTCTCTCTCTCTCTCTCTCTCTCTCTCTCTCTCTCTCTCTCTCTCTCTCTCTCTCTCTCTCTCTCTCTCTCTCTCTCTCATCATCTTGAAAGTAATTGAACAAGCACTATTAAAAAACACATGGGTAAGTATTTTGAAAAGACTTGGGTATAATAGAAGGTATCACACTTGGGTATAATAGAAGGTATCACACTTGGGTATAATAGAAGGTATCACACTTGGGTATAATAGAAGGTATCACACTTGGGTATAATAGAAGGTATCACACTTGGGTATAATAGAAGGTATCACACTTGGGTATAATAGAAGGTATCACACTTGGGTATAATAGAAGGTATCACACTTGGGTATAATAGAAGGTATCACACTTGGGTATAATAGAAGGTATCACACTTGGGTATAATAGAAGGTATCACACTTGGGTATAATAGAAGGTATCACACTTGGGTATAATAGAAGGTATCACACTTGGGTATAATAGAAGGTATCACACTTGGGTATAATAGAAGGTATCACACTTGGGTATAATAGAAGGTATCACACTTGGGTATAATAGAAGGTATCACACTTAGGTATAATAGAAGGTATCACACTTGGGTATAATAGAAGGTATCACACTTAGGTATAATAGAAGGTATCACACTTGGGTATAATAGAAGGTATCACACTTGGGTATAATAGAAGGTATCACACTTGGGTATAATAGAAGGTATCACACTTGGGTATAATAGAAGGTATCACACTTGGGTATAATAGAAGGTATCACACTTGGGTATAATAGAAAGTATCACACTTAGGTATAATAGAAGGTATCACACTTGGGTATAATAGAAGGTATCACACTTGGGTATAATAGAAGGTATCACACTTGGGTATAATAGAAGGTATCACACTTGGGTATAATAGAAGGTATCACACTTGGGTATAATAGAAGGTATCACACTTGGGTATAATAGAAGGTATCACACTTGGGTATAATAGAAGGTATCACACTTGGGTATAATAGAAGGTATCACACTTGGGTATAATAGAAGGTATCACACTTGGGTATAATAGAAGGTATCACACTTGGGTATAATAGAAGGTATCACACTTAGGTATAATAGAAGGTATCACACTTAGGTATAATAGAAGGTATCATACTTGGGTATAATAGAAGGTATCACACTTGGGTATAATAGAAGGTATCACACTTGGGTATAATAGAAGGTATCACACTTGGGTATAATAGAAGGTATCACACTTGGGTATAATAGAAGGTATCACACTTGGGTATAATAGAAGGTATCACACTTAGGTATAATAGAAGGTATCACACTTAGGTATAATAGAAGGTATCACACTTAGGTATAATAGAAGGTATCACACTTGGGTATAATAGAAGGTATCACACTTAGGTATAATAGAAGGTATCACACTTGGGTATAATAGAAGGTATCACACTTGGATATGATAGAAGGTATCACACTTGGGTATAATAGAAGGTATCACACTTAGGTATGATAGAAGGTATCACACTTAGGTATAATAGAAGGTATCACACTTGGGTATGATAGAAGGTATCACACTTAGGTATAATAGAAGGTATCACACTTGGGTATAATAGAAGGTATCACACTTGGGTATAATAGAAGGTATCACACTTGGGTATAATAGAAGGTATCACACTTGGGTATGATAGAAGGTATCACACTTAGGTATAATAGAAGGTATCACACTTGGGTATAATAGAAGGTATCACACTTGGGTATAATAGAAGGTATCACACTTGGGTATAATAGAAGGTATCACACTTGGGTATAATAGAAGGTATCACACTTAGGTATAATAGAAGGTATCACACTTGGGTATGATAGAAGGTATCACACTTAGGTATAATAGAAGGTATCACACTTAGGTATGATAGAAGGTATCACACTTAGGTATGATAGAAGGTATCACACTTAGGTATGATAGAAGGTATCACACTTGGGTATGATAGAAGGTATCACACTTAGGTATAATAGAAGGTATCACACTTAGGTATAATAGAAGGTATCACACTTGGGTATAATAGAAGGTATCACACTTAGGTATGATAGAAGGTATCACACTTAGGTATGATAGAAGGTATCACACTTAGGTATAATGGAAGGTATCACACTTAGGTATGATAGAAGGTATCACACTTAGGTATGATAGAAGGTATCACACTTAGGTATAATGGAAGGTATCACACTTAGGTATGGTAGAAGGTATCACACTTAGGTATAATAGAAGGTATCACACTTAGGTATGATAGAAGGTATCACATTAAGGTATGATAGAAGGTATCACACTTAGGTATAATGGAAGGTATCACACTTAGGTATAATAGAAGGTATCACACTTAGGTATGATAGAAGGTATCACACTTAGGTATAATAGAAGGTATCACACTTAGGTATAATAGAAGGTATCACACTTAGGTATAATAGAAGGTATCACACTTAGGTATGATAGAAGGTATCACACTTAGGTATAATGGAAGGTATCACACTTAGGTATGATAGAAGGTATCACACTTAGGTATAATGGAAGGTATCACACTTGGGTATAATAGAAGGTATCACACTTAGGTATGATAGAAGGTATCACACTTAGGTATGGTAGAAGGTATCACACTTGGGTATAATAGAAGGTATCACACTTAGGTATGATAGAAGGTATCACACTTAGGTATGGTAGAAGGTATCACACTTGGGTATAATAGAAGGTATCACACTTAGGTATAATAGAAGGTATCACACTTAGGTATGATAGAAGGTATCACACTTAGGTATGATAGAAGGTATCACACTTAGGTATGATAGAAGGTATCACACTTAGGTATGGTAGAAGGTATCACACTTGGGTATAATAGAAGGTATCACACTTAGGTATGATAGAAGGTATCACACTTAGGTATGATAGAAGGTATCACACTTGGGTATAATAGAAGGTATCACACTTAGGTATGATAGAAGGTATCACACTTAGGTATGATAGAAGGTATCACACTTAGGTATGATAGAAGGTATCACACTTGGGTATAATAGAAGGTATCACACTTAGGTATGATAGAAGGTATCACACTTAGGTATGATAGAAGGTATCACACTTAGGTATGATAGAAGGTATCACACTTAGGTATGATAGAAGGTATCACACTTAGGTATGGTAGAAGGTATCACACTTAGGTATGATAGAAGGTATCACACTTAGGTATGATAGAAGGTATCACACTTAGGTATGGTAGAAGGTATCACACTTGGGTATAATAGAAGGTATCACACTTAGGTATGATAGAAGGTATCACACTTAGGTATGATAGAAGGTATCACACTTAGGTATAATAGAAGGCATCACACTTAGGTATAATAGAAGGTATCACACTTGGGTATGATAGAAGGTATCACACTTAGGTATGATAGAAGGTATCACACTTAGGTATGATAGAAGGTATCACACTTAGGTATGATAGAAGGTATCACACTTAGGTATGATAGAAGGTATCACACTTAGGTATGATAGAAGGTATCACACTTAGGTATAATAGAAGGTATCACACTTAGGTATAATAGAAGGTATCACACTTGGGTATAATAGAAGGTATCACACTTGGGTATAATAGAAGGTATCACACTTAGATATGTATATATGTTGGTAGAATTACCGACAATGTTAAGTAAAAGGCCACAAGTACAACTAATTGGACATTTTATTGTGGCAACGTTTCGCTCTCCAGGAACTTTGTCAAGCCGTTACCAACAATATGTTGTACTTAACGTATTGTCGGTAATTCTACCAATATTAATACAGTGTTTTAGAAAGACACGTGACCTTGATCAAGGTCGCAGGAGCAAAACGTTACATAAGAACATAAAGAAGGAACACTGCAGAAGGCCTACTGGCCCATGCGAGTCAGGTCCAGTGCCCTATTGTTTACGTATCTCTCTGTAGCAAACTTATCAGTATCTATTACCAAGGTTGTTTACCACTGTCGGTAGTACCATACAATTGAGAAGTAAACAGGAAGCGTTGATAAGTACACGATTATCATCAGTAATGGAAGAATAGGTTGGATGAGCATTGTAAGAATGAGTTGAGTATAGCGGTGAATTTGTTAGGTGTGAGTGACAGTGTAATTAGGTCATGTGCAGTGTGGGAACTCCATTACTACGTGAATACTGTACCACAGTGTACCTGTTACTGTACCACTGTGTACCTGTTACTGTACCACTGTGTACCTGTGTTACTGTACCACAGTGTACCTGTGTTACTGTACCACAGTGTACCTGTTACTGTACCACTGTGTACCTGTGTTACTGTACCACAGTGTACCTGTGTTACTGTACCACAGTGTACCTGTGTTACTGTACCACAGTGTACCTGTTACTGTACCAGTGTACCTGTGTTACTGTACCAGTGTACCTGTGTTACTGTACCAGTGTACCTGTGTTACTGTACCAGTGTACCTGTGTTACTGTACCACTGTGTACCTGTGTTACTGTACCACAGTGTACCTGTGTTACTGTACCACAGTGTACCTGTGTTACTGTACCACAGTGTACCTGTTACTGTACCAGTGTACCTGTGTTACTGTACCAGTGTACCTGTGTTACTGTACCAGTGTACCTGTGTTACTGTACCAGTGTACCTGTGTTACTGTACCAGTGTACCTGTGTTACTGTACCAGTGTACCTGTGTTACTGTACCAGTGTACCTGTGTTACTGTACCAGTGTACCTGTGTTACTGTACCAGTGTACCTGTGTTACTGTACCAGTGTACCTGTGTTACTGTACCAGTGTACCTGTGTTACTGTACCAGTGTACCTGTGTTACTGTACCACAGTGTACCTGTGTTACTGTACCACAGTGTACCTGTGTTACTGTACCACTGTGTACCTGTGTTATTGTACCACAGTGTACCTGTGTTACTGTACCAGTGTACCTGTGTTACTGTACCACAGTGTACCTGTGTTATTGTACCAGTGTGTACCTGTGTTATTGTACCACTGTGTACCTGTTACTGTACCAGTGTGTACCTGTGTTATTGTACCACTGTGTACCTGTTACTGTACCAGTGTGTACCTGTGTTACTGTACCAGTGTACCTGTGTTACTGTACCACAGTGTACCTGTTACTGTACCACTGTGTACCTGTGTTACTGTACCAGTGTACCTGTGTTACTGTACCAGTGTACCTGTGTTACTGTACCAGTGTACCTGTGTTACTGTACCAGTGTACCTGTGTTACTGTACCACAGTGTACTTGCGTTACTGTACCACAGTGTACCTGTGTTACTGTACCACAGTGTACCTGTGTTATTGTACCAGTGTACCTGTGTTACTGTACCACAGTGTACCTGTGTTATTGTACCAGTGTACCTGTGTTACTGTACCACAGTGTACCTGTGTTACTGTACCACTGTGTACCTGTGTTATTGTACCACAGTGTACCTGTGTTACTGTACCAGTGTACCTGTGTTACTGTACCACAGTGTACCTGTGTTATTGTACCAGTGTGTACCTGTGTTATTGTACCACTGTGTACCTGTTACTGTACCAGTGTGTACCTGTGTTATTGTACCACTGTGTACCTGTTACTGTACCAGTGTGTACCTGTGTTACTGTACCAGTGTACCTGTGTTACTGTACCACAGTGTACCTGTGTTACTGTACCACAGTGTACCTGTGTTATTGTACCACTGTGTACCTGTTACTGTACCAGTGTGTACCTGTGTTATTGTACCACTGTGTACCTGTTACTGTACCAGTGTGTACCTGTGTTACTGTACCAGTGTACCTGTGTTACTGTACCACAGTGTACCTGTGTTACTGTACCACAGTGTACCTGTGTTACTGTACCACAGTGTACCTGTGTTACTGTACCACAGTGTACCTGTGTTACTGTACCACAGTGTACCTGTTATTGTACCACTGTGTACCTGTGTTATTGTACCACTGTGTACCTGTGTTATTGTACCACTGTGTACCTGTGTTACTGTACCACTGTGTACCTGTGTTACTGTACCAGTGTGTACCTGTGTTATTGTACCACTGTGTACCTGTGTTACTGTACCACAGTGTACCTGTTACTGTACCACAGTGTACCTGTGTTACTGTACCACAGTGTACCTGTGTTATTGTACCACTGTGTACCTGTGTTACTGTACCACAGTGTACCTGTGTTACTGTACCACAGTGTACCTGTGTTATTGTACCACTGTGTACCTGTTACTGTACCACAGTGTACCTGTGTTACTGTACCACAGTGTACCTGTGTTACTGTACCACAGTGTACCTGTGTTATTGTACCACTGTGTACCTGTGTTATTGTACCACTGTGTACCTGTGTTATTGTACCACTGTGTACCTGTGTTATTGTACCACTGTGTACCTGTGTTACTGTACCACTGTACCTGTGTTATTGTACCACTGTGTACCTGTGTTATTGTACCACTGTGTACCTGTGTTATTGTACCACTGTGTACCTGTGTTATTGTACCACTGTGTACCTGTGTTACTGTACCACAGTGTACCTGTGTTACTGTACCAGAGTGTACCTGTGTTACTGTACCACAGTGTACCTGTGTTACTGTACCACAGTGTACCTGTGTTATTGTACCACTGTGTACCTGTGTTATTGTACCAGTGTACCTGTGTTACTGTACCACAGTGTACCTGTGTTACTGTACCACAGTGTACCTGTGTTATTGTACCACTGTGTACCTGTGTTATTGTACCACTGTGTACCTGTGTTACTGTACCACTGTGTACCTGTGTTACTGTACCAGAGTGTCCCTGTGTTACTGTACCACAGTGTACCTGTGTTACTGTACCACAGTGTACCTGTGTTATTGTACCACTGTGTACCTGTGTTATTGTACCAGTGTACCTGTGTTACTGTACCACAGTGTACCTGTGTTACTGTACCACAGTGTACCTGTGTTATTGTACCACTGTGTACCTGTGTTATTGTACCACTGTGTACCTGTGTTACTGTACCACTGTGTACCTGTGTTACTGTACCACTGTGTACCTGTGTTACTGTACCACAGTGTACCTGTGTTACTGTACCACTGTGTACCTGTGTTACTGTACCACTGTGTACCTGTGTTACTGTACCACTGTGTACCTGTGTTACTGTACCACAGTGTACCTGTGTTATTGTACCACTGTGTACCTGTGTTATTGTACCACTGTGTACCTGTGTTACTGTACCACTGTGTACCTGTGTTACTGTACCACTGTGTACCTGTGTTACTGTACCACTGTGTACCTGTGTTACTGTACCACAGTGTACCTGTGTTACTGTACCACTGTGTACCTGTGTTATTGTACCACTGTGTACCTGTGTTATTGTACCACTGTGTACCTGTGTTACTGTACCACAGTGTACCTGTGTTACTGTACCACTGTGTACCTGTGTTACTGTACCACTGTGTACCTGTGTTACTGTACCACAGTGTACCTGTGTTATTGTACCACTGTGTACCTGTGTTACTGTACCACAGTGTACCTGTTATTGTACCACTGTGTACCTGTGTTACTGTACCACAGTGTACCTGTGTTATTGTACCACTGTGTACCTGTGTTACTGTACCACTGTGTACCTGTGTTACTGTACCACAGTGTACCTGTGTTACTGTACCACAGTGTACCTGTGTTACTGTACCACTGTGTACCTGTGTTACTGTACCACTGTGTACCTGTGTTATTGTACCACTGTGTACCTGTGTTACTGTACCACAGTGTACCTGTGTTATTGTACCACTGTGTACCTGTGTTACTGTACCACAGTGTACCTGTGTTATTGTACCACTGTGTACCTGTGTTACTGTACCACTGTGTACCTGTGTTACTGTACCACAGTGTACCTGTGTTACTGTACCACTGTGTACCTGTGTTACTGTACCACAGTGTACCTGTGTTACTGTACCACTGTGTACCTGTGTTACTGTACCACAGTGTACCTGTGTTACTGTACCACTGTGTACCTGTGTTACTGTACCACAGTGTACCTGTGTTACTGTACCACTGTGTACCTGTGTTACTGTACCACAGTGTACCTGTGTTACTGTACCACTGTGTACCTGTGTTACTGTACCACTGTGTACCTGTGTTACTGTACCACAGTGTACCTGTGTTGCTGTACCACAGTGTACCTGTGTTACTGTACCACTGTGTACCTGTGTTACTGTACCACTGTGTACCTGTGTTACTGTACCACTGTGTACCTGTGTTACTGTACCACAGTGTACCTGTGTTACTGTACCACAGTGTACCTGTGTTACTGTACCACTGTGTACCTGTGTTACTGTACCACTGTGTACCTGTGTTATTGTACCACTGTGTACCTGTGTTATTGTACCACTGTGTACCTGTTACTGTACCACAGTGTACCTGTGTTACTGTACCACAGTGTACCTGTTACTGTACCACTGTGTACCTGTGTTACTGTACCACTGTGTACCTGTGTTACTGTACCACAGTGTACCTGTGTTACTGTACCACTGTGTATCTGTGTTACTGTACCACTGTGTACCTGTGTTATTGTACCAATGTGTACCTGTGTTACTGTACCACAGTGTACCTGTGTTATTGTACCACTGTGTACCTGTGTTACTGTACCACAATGTACCTGTGTTACTGTACCACTGTGTACCTGTGTTACTGTACCACTGTGTACCTGTGTTACTGTACCACAGTGTACCTGTGTTACTGTACCACTGTGTACCTGTGTTACTGTACCACAGTGTACCTGTGTTACTGTACCACTGTGTACCTGTGTTACTGTACCACTGTGTACCTGTGTTACTGTACCACAGTGTACCTGTGTTGCTGTACCACAGTGTACCTGTGTTGCTGTACCACAGTTTACCTGTGTTACTGTACCACAGTGTACCTGTGTTGCTGTACCACAGTGTACCTGTGTTGCTGTACCACAGTGTACCTGTGTTACTGTACCACAGTGTACCTGTATTACTGTACCACTGTGTACCTGTGTTACTGTACCACTGTGTACCTGTGTTACTGTACCACTGTGTACCTGTGTTACTGTACCACTGTGTACCTGTGTTACTGTACCACTGTGTACCTGTGTTACTGTACCACTGTGTACCTGTGTTACTGTACCACTGTGTACCTGTGTTACTGTACCACTGTGTACCTGTGTTATTGTACCACTGTGTACCTGTTACTGTACCACTGTGTACCTGTGTTACTGTACCACAGTGTACCTGTGTTACTGTACCACTGTGTACCTGTTACTGTACCACTGTGTACCTGTGTTACTGTACCACTGTGTACCTGTGTTACTGTACCACAGTGTACCTGTGTTACTGTACCACAGTGTACCTGTGTTACTGTACCACTGTGTACCTGTGTTACTGTACCACTGTGTACCTGTGTTATTGTACCACTGTGTACCTGTGTTACTGTACCACTGTGTACCTGTGTTACTGTACCACTGTGTACCTGCGTTTGTGTTACTATACCACAGTGTACCTGCGTTTGTGTTACTATACCACAGTGTACCTGTGTTACTGTACCAGTGTACCTGTGTTACTGTACCACAGTGTACCTGTGTTACTGTACCAGTGTACCTGTGTTACTGTACCACAGTGTACCTGTGTTACTGTACCAGTGTACCTGTGTTACTGTACCACAGTGCACCTGTGTTGCTGTACCACAGTGTACCTGTGTTGCTGTACCACAGTGTACCTGTGTTGCTGTACCACTGTGTACCTGTGTTACTGTACCACAGTGTACCTGTGTTGCTGTACCACAGTGTACCTGTGTTGCTGTACCACAGTGTACCTGTGTTGCTGTACCACAGTGTACATGTGTTGCTGTACCACAGTGTACCTGTGTTGCTGTACCACAGTGTACCTGTGTTACTGTACCACAGTGTACCTGTGTTGCTGTACCACAGTGTACCTGTGTTACTGTACCACAGTGTACCTGTGTTACTGTACCACAGTGTACCTGTGTTACTGTACCACAGTGTACCTGTGTTACTGTACCACAGTGTACCTGTGTTACTGTACCACAGTGTACCTGTGTTGCTGTACCACAGTGTACCTGTGTTACTGTACCACAGTGTACCTGTGTTACTGTACCACGGTGTACCTGTTACTGTACCACAGTGTACCTGTGTTACTGTACCACGGTGTATCTGCGTTACTGTACCACAGTGTACTTGTGTTACTGTACCACGGTGTATCTGCGTTACTGTACCACAGTGTACCTGTGTTACTGTACCACAGTGTACCTGTGTTACTGTACCACATTGTGCCTGTGTTACTGTACCACAGTGTACCTGTGTTACTGTACCACAGTGTACCTGTGTTACTGTACCACAGTGTACCTGTGTTGCTGTACCACAGTGTACCTGTGTTACTGTACCACAGTGTACTTGCGTTACTGTACCACAGTGTACCTGTGTTACTGTACCATTGTGTACCTGTGTTACTGTACCACAGTGTACCTGTGTTACTGTACCACAGTGTACCTGTGTTGCTGTACCACAGTGTACCTGTGTTACTGTACCACAGTGTACTTGCGTTACTGTACCACAGTGTACCTGTGTTACTGTACCATTGTGTACCTGTGTTACTGTACCACAGTGTACTTGCGTTACTGTACCACAGTGTACCTGTGTTACTGTACCATTGTGTACCTGTGTTACTGTACCACAGTGTACTTGCGTTACTGTACCACAGTGTACCTGTGTTACTGTACCATTGTGTACCTACGTTATTAAATAACCCTGTAAGTATATCATGACCCCTATGTATGTATTTAGTTGAGGGTGTCAGTAACCCCGCCCCCCTCTGCTGTGTGTGTGTGTGTGTACTCACCTAGTTGTACTCACCTAGTTGAGGTTGCGGGGGTCGAGTCCGAGCTCCTGGCCCCGCCTCTTCACTGATCGCTACTAGGTCACTCTCCCTGAGCCGTGAGCTTTATCGTACCTCTGCTTAAAGCTATGTATGGATCCTGCCTCCACTACATCGCTTCCCAAACTATTCCACTTACTGACTACTCTGTGGCTGAAGAAATACTTCCTAACATCCCTGTGATTCATCTGTGTCTTTAGCTTCCAACTGTGTCCCCTTGTTACTGTGTCCAATCTCTGGAACATCCTGTTTTTGTCCACCTTGTCAATTCCTCTCAGTATTTTGTATGTCGTTATCATGTCCCCCCTATCTCTCCTGTCCTCCAGTGTCGTCAGGTTGATTTCCCTTAACCTCTCCTCGTAGGACATACCTCTTAGCTCTGGGACTAGTCTTGTTGCAAACCTTTGCACTTTCTCTAGTTTCTTTACGTGCTTGGCTAGGTGTGGGTTCCAAACTGGTGCCGCATACTCCAATATGGGCCTAACGTGTACGGTGTACAGGGTCCTGAACGATTCCTTATTAAGATGTCGGAATGCTGTTCTGAGGTTTGCTAGGCGCCCATATGCTGCAGCAGTTATTTGGTTGATGTGCGCTTCAGGAGATGTGCCTGGTGTTATACTCACCCCAAGATCTTTTTCCTTGAGTGAGGTTTGTAGTCTCTGACCCCCTAGACTGTACTCCGTTTGCGGCCTTCTTTGCCCTTCCCCACTCTTCATGACTTTGCACTTGGTGGGATTGAACTCCAGGAGCCAATTGCTGGACCAGTTCTGCAGCCTGTCCAGATCCCTTTGTAGTTCTGCCTGGTCTTCGATCGAGTGTATTCTTCTCATCAACTTCACGTCATCTGCAAACAGGGACACCTCAGAGTCTATTCCTTCCGTCATGTCGTTCACAAATACCAGAAACAGCACTGGTCCTAGGACTGACCCCTGCGGGACCCCGCTGGTCACAGGTGCCCACTCTGACACCTCGCCACGTGTGTGTGTGTGTGTGTGTGTGTGTGTGTGTGTATGTATTCACCTGTGGTTGCAGTGGTCAGTTCACAGCTCCTGGCCCTGCCTCTTCACTGATCACTACTAGGTCGACACACTTTGTTCCAAGAGCTTTATCGTGTGTGTGTGTGTGTGTGTGTGTGTGTGTGTGTGTGTGTGTGTGTGTGTGTATGTATTCACCTGTGGTTGCAGTGGTCAGTTCACAGCTCCTGGCCCCGCCTCTTCACTGATCACTACTAGGTCGACACACTTTGTTCCAAGAGCTTTATCGTGTGTGTGTGTGTGTGTGTGTGTGTGTGTGTGTGTGTGTGTGTGTGTGTGTGTGTGTATGTATTCACCTGTGGTTGCAGTGGTCAGTTCACAGCTCCTGGCCCTGCCTCTTCACTGATCACTACTAGGTCGACACACTTTGTTCCAAGAGCTTTATCGTGTGTGTGTGTGTGTGTGTGTGTGTGTGTGTGTGTGTGTGTGTGTGTGTGTGTATGTATTCACCTGTGGTTGCAGTGGTCAGTTCACAGCTCCTGGCCCCGCCTCTTCACTGATCACTACTAGGTCGACACACTTTGTTCCAAGAGCTTTATCGTGTGTGTGTGTGTGTGTGTGTGTGTGTGTGTGTGTGTGTGTGTGTGTGTATGTATTCACCTGTGGTTGCAGTGGTCAGTTCACAGCTCCTGGCCCCGCCTCTTCACTGATCACTACTAGGTCGACACACTTTGTTCCAAGAGCTTTATCGTGTGTGTGTGTGTGTGTGTGTGTGTGTGTGTGTGTGTGTGTGTGTGTGTGTGTATGTATTCACCTGTGGTTGCAGTGGTCAGTTCACAGCTCCTGGCCCCGCCTCTTCACTGATCACTACTAGGTCGACACACTTTGTTCCAAGAGCTTTATCGTGTGTGTGTGTGTGTGTGTGTGTGTGTGTGTGTGTGTGTGATACAGGTTTTCCCCATTATTCCATCAGAAAGAATGCAGTGATGCAAGCATTGACTGCACGCAACACTCCCGTCAAGGGGGCGCCCGGATCCCAGGAAGTGGAGCACGGAACCCCCCCCCCCCTTTTGTGAGTGCTGACTACATGAAGCTAGAGACCCTTCAGAAACAACCTGGTCATAAACATGAAGGTATCTTGATCCAGGGAATCAGAACAGGCTATCTCTGGCTCAGACATGTTCGACCTAACCTCATTCCCAGGCACACTAAGACCCTCACGAGTTTAGTGCTCCCCCAGTGAATGTATTGATCTTTCAGCAGTAGGGCAGTAGGTGTAGCTTTACTGATAATAATAATAATAATAATAATAATAGTAATAATAATAATAATAATAATAATAATAATAGAGGGTAGTATGAGGGTGAGATATAAGCAGTGTAATTATTTTAACGTACCAGTAACACTGTTATGATGCCATAAACCCGCGTGGGTGGTTGAGCGGATGGTGGGGAGAGGTGGAGGCTGGATCCTCCCTGCCAGGATGTTAATTTATGATACCTGGGTATGATACCAGGTATCATTATGAAGATATCTGGGTATGATAACAGGTATTATGAAGATACCTGGGTATGATACAAGGTATGATACCTGGGTATGATACCAGGTATGATACCTGGGTATGATACCAGGTATGATACCTGGGTAGGACACCAGGTATGATACCTGGGTATGATACAAGGTATGATACCTGGGTATACCAGGTATGATACCTGGGTATGATACCAGGTATGATACCTGGGTATGATACAAGGTATGATACCTGGGTATGATACCAGGTATGATACCTGGGTATGATACCAGGTATGATACCTGGGTAGGACACCAGGTATGATACCTGGGTATGATACAAGGTATGATACCTGGGTATGATACAAGGTATGATACCTGGGTAGGACACCAGGTATGATACATGGGTAGGACACCAGGTATCATACCTGGGTAGGACACTAGGTATCATACCTGGGTAGGATACAAGGTATGATACCTGGGTAGGACACCAGGTATGATACCTGGGTATGATACAAGGTATGATACCTGGGTATGATACCAGGTATGATACCTGGGTATGATACAAGGTATGATACCTGAGTAGGACACCAGGTATGATATCTGGGTAGGACACCAGGTATGATACCTGGGTAGGACACCAGGTATGATACCTGGGTAGGACACCAGGTATGATACCTGGGTAGGACACCAGGTGTGATACCTGGGTATGATACAAGGTATGATACCTGGGTATGATACAAGGTATTATACCTGGGTAGGACACCAGGTATGATACCTGGGTAGGACACCAGGTATGATACCTGGGTAGGACACCAGGTATGATACCTGGGTAGGACACCAGGTATGATACCTGGGTAGGACACCAGGTATGATACCAGGTATGATACCTGGGTAGGACACCAGGTATGATACCTGGGTATGATACAAGGTATGATACCTGGGTAGGACACCAGGTATGATACCTGGGTAGGACACCAGGTATGATACCAGGTATGATACCTGGGTATGATACCAGGTATGATACCTGGGTAGGACACCAGGTATGATACCTGGGTATGATACAAGGTATGATACCTGAGTAGGACACCAGGTATGATACCTGGGTAGGACACCAGGTATGATACCTGGGTAGGACACCAGGTATGATACCTGGGTAGGACACCAGGTATGATACCTGGATAGGACACCAGGTATGATACCTGGGTAGGACACCAGGTATGATACCTAGGTAGGACACCAGGTATGATACCTGGGTAGGACACCAGGTATGATACCTGGGTAGGACACCAGGTATGATACCTGGGTAGGACACCAGGTATGATACCTGGGTTTGATACAAGGTATGATACCTGGGTATGATACAAGGTATGATACCTGGGTAGGACACCAGGTATGATACCTGGGTAGGACACCAGGTATAGGACACCAGGTATCATACCTGGGTAGGACACCAGGTATCATACCTGGGTAGGACACCAGGTATGATACCTGGGTTGGACACCAGGTATGATACTTGGGTAGGACACCAGGTATGATACCTGGGTAGGACACCAGGTATGATACCTGGGTAGGACACCAGGTATGATACCTGGGTAGGACACCAGGTATGATACCTGGGTAGGACACCAGGTATGATACCTGGGTAGGACACCAGGTATGATACCTGGGTAGGACACCAGGTATGATACCTGGGTAGGACACCAGGTATGATAACTGGGTAGGACACCAGGTATGATAACTGGGTAGGACATCAGGTATGATACCTGGGTAGGACACCAGGTATGATACCTGGGTAGGACACCAGGTATGATACCTGGGTAGGACACCAGGTATGATACCTGGGTAGGATACAAGGTATGATACCATGGGTAGGACACTAGGTATGATACCTGGGTAGGACACCAGGTATGATACCTGGGTAGGACACCAGGTATGATACCTGGGTAGGACACCAGGTATGATACCTGGGTAGGACACCAGGTATGATGCCTGGGTAGGACACCAGGTATGATGCCTGGGTATGATACAAGGTATGATACCTGGGTATGATACAAGGTATTATACCTGGGTAGGACACCAGGTATGATACCTGGGTAGGACACCAGGTATGATACCTGGGTAGGACACCAGGTATGATACCTGGGTATACCAGGTATGATACCTGGGTAGGACACCAGGTATGATACCTGGGTATGATACAAGGTATGATACCTGGGTAGGACACCAGGTATGATACCTGGGTAGGACACCAGGTATGATACCAGGTATGATACCTGGGTATGATACCAGGTATGATACCTGGGTATGATACAAGGTATGATACCTGAGTAGGACACCAGGTATGATACCTGGGTAGGACACCAGGTATGATACCTGGGTAGGACACCAGGTATGATACCTGGGTAGGACACCAGGTATGATACCTGGATAGGACACCAGGTATGATACCTGGATAGGACACCAGGTATGATACCTGGGTAGGACACCAGGTATGATACCTGGGTAGGACACCAGGTATGATACCTGGGTTTGATACAAGGTATGATACCTGGGTATGATACAAGGTATGATACCTGGGTAGGACACCAGGTATGATACCTGGGTAGGACACGAGGTATAGGACACCAGGTACCATACCTGGGTAGGACACCAGGTATGATACCTGGGTAGGACACCAGGTATGATACCTGGGTTGGACACCAGGTATGATACTTGGGTAGGACACCAGGTATGATACCTGGGTAGGACACCAGGTATGATACCTGGGTAGGACACCAGGTATGATACCTGGGTAGGACACCAGGTATGATACCTGGGTAGGACACCAGGTATGATACCTGGGTAGGACACCAGGTATGATACCTGGGTAGGACACCAGGTATGATACCTGGGTAGGACACCAGGTATGATACCTGGGTAGGACACCAGGTATGATACCTGGGTAGGACACCAGGTATGATACCTGGGTAGGACACCAGGTATGATACCTGGGTAGGACACCAGGTATGATACCTGGGTAGGACACCAGGTATGATAACTGGGTAGGACACCAGGTATGATAACTGGGTAGGACACCAGGTATGATACCTGGGTAGGACACCAGGTATGATACCTGGGTAGGACACCAGGTATGATAACTGGGTAGGACACCAGGTATGATACCTGGGTAGGACACCAGGTATGATACCTGGGTATGATACAAGGTATGATACCTGGGTAGGACACCAGGTATGATACCTGGGTAGGACACCAGGTATGATACCTGGGTAGGACACCAGGTATGATACCTGGGTAGGACACCAGGTATGATGCCTGGGTAGGACACCAGGTATGATGCCTGGGTAGGACACCAGGTATGATACCTGGGTAGGACACCAGGTATGATACCTGGGTAGGACACCAGGTATGATACCTGGGTAGGACACCAGGTATGATACCTGGGTAGGACACCAGGTATGATACCTGGGTAGGACACCAGGTATGATACCTGGGTAGGACACCAGGTATGATACCTGGGTAGGACACCAGGTATGATACCTGGGTAGGACATCAGGTATGATACCTGGGTAGGACACCAGGTATGATACCTGGGTAGGACACCAGGTATGATACCTGGGTATGATACCTGGGTAGGACACCAGGTATGATACCTGGGTATGATACCTGGGTAGGACACCAGGTATGATACCTGGGTATGATACAAGGTATGATACCTGGGTAGGACACCAGGTATGATACCTGGGTAGGACACCAGGTATGATACCTCGGTAGGACACCAGGTATGATACCTGGGTAGGACACCAGGTATGATACCTGGGTATGATACAAGGTATGATACCTGGGTAGGACACCAGGTATGATACCTGGGTAGGACACCAGGTATGATACCTCGGTAGGACACCAGGTATGATACCTCGGTAGGACACCAGGTATGATACCTGGGTAGGACACCAGGTATGATACCTGGGTATGATGCCAGGTATACCTGGGTATGATGCCAGGTATACCTGGGTATGATGCCAGGTATACCTGGGTATGATGCCAGGTATACCTGGGTATGATGCCAGGTATACCTGGGTATGATGCCAGGTATACCTGGGTATGATGCCAGGTATACCTGGGTATGATGCCAGGTATACCTGGGTATATGATAGAGTAAATAGTGGATAAGTGTAGCGGATGTTGCAAGTGTATGCAACACCATAAGACGATACTTGTGCAACATTTTGGTGATCTTTATTGACAACGTTTCGCCCACCGCTTCCTCAGTCCTATACAAAGAAGAACGGTGGAAGGAAAACAGCCACAAATGCAGTATATTGTGAGCCTTTATTGACAACGTTTCGCCCACACAGTGGGCTTCAACAAGTGACTTGATAAGTCCACTGTGTGGGCGAAACGTTGTAAAGGATCGTATAATACAACATGTCTTCCATCTTGTCGGTATTTTATACCATTCGTCTCCAGTGGTGGATGACGAGGTGTTTGTGAGGTGATCAGTCCCTCAGCCTGGAGTCAGTGTTCAGTCCCTCAGCCTGGAGTCAGTGTTCAGTCCATCATAAAGGTGCCCAGGTGTTGCACACGTGTTGCATAGGTGTTGCACACGTGTTGCATAGGTGTTGCATACGTGTTGCACACGTGTTACATAGCTGTCTTATTTATCAGTCTTATTAATTAGTTTGATAAACTATTTATATCCTCACCATATGGGTTTAGGGGGTTGAGATACAGCTCCTGTCCTCGTCTCGTGGGCTGGTTTGGTCCAACATGTACTGTTTTATGCCCTCACCGGCTTTTGTCATGCCTACTCTTGAAGCTGTGCGTGTAGAGAGCCTTCAACACTGTGTAGCGGAGGAAGATGGACTCTGGAAATGTGTTGCGTGTTGACATACCTAATCTTGAAGCTGTGTATGAAGACTGTCTCTACTATCTCCCTTGGTTTCACAACCTTGTGTTGTGGGGGGAGATGAATTCTGTCGTACCTATTCTTGAAACTGTTCTATGAAGATAATCTGCATCTGGCGTAACACACAGCCTGGCAATACTGTAGTGCGGGGTAACAGTGGACGTTAGTGATGTGTTGAGTACTCGTACCTATGTTATGAAGGTAACGTGCATTATTTGGCGCAACACAGCCTCGCAACATTAGTGCGGGGTGACAATGGACGTTGGTGATGTGTTGAGTGAGTGTTGGTGTCTAAAACAAGTGTTAGACAGGAGTGTGGTAGTCAAGTCCCACTCTAGTCTCAGGTCTACCAGTGACACCACCTCGCTATGCTCCAGTACTTCTACCATCACCACGACACCACCCAGGCCACAACCATCACACACTCAACCATTCTCAGTGGTACGTTATACTCTCTTAAATGCTCCTACCTTCTTCGTTATTAATGATGCATTCCACCTTCTTAATGGTTCGTTGGTTAATGGGGTTTAGTCTGCTGCACCAGGGCCATTAAGGTTGGTTAGTTAATGTGGTTTAGTCTGCTGCACCAGGGCCATTAAGGTTGGTTAGTTAATGGGGTTTAGTCTGCTGCACCAGGGCCATTAAGGTTGGTTAATGGGGTTTAGTCTGCTGCACCAGAGCCATTAAGGTTGGTTAGTTAATGGGGTTTAGTCTGCTGCACCAGGGCCATTAAGGTTGGTTAATGGGGTTTAGTCTGCTGCACCAGAGCCATTAAGATTGGCTAATGGGGTTTAGTCTGCTGCACCAGGACCATTAAGGTTGGTTATTGGGGTCTACTACACGAGGGTCATTAAGGTTGGTTGGTTAATGGGGTTTAAAGTCTATCTACTACACGAGGGTCATTAAGGTTGGTTGGTTAATGGGGTTTAAAATCTATCTACTACACGAGGGTCATTAAGGTTGGTTGGTTAATGGGGTTTAAAGTCTATCTACTACACGAGGGTCATTAAGGTTGGTTAATGGGGTTTAAAGTCTATCTACTACACGAGGGTCATTAAGGTTGGTTGGTTAATGGGGTTTAAAATCTATCTACTACACGAGGGTCATTAAGGTTGGTTGGTTAATGGGGTTTAAAGTCTATCTACTACACGAGGGTCATTAAGGCTGGTTGGTTAATGGGGTTTAAAGTCTATCTACTACACGAGGGTCATTAAGGTTGGTTGGTTAATGGGGTTTAAAGTCTATCTACTACACGAGGGTCATTAAGGCTGGTTGGTTAATGGGGTTTAAAGTCTATCTACTACACGAGGGTCATTAAGGTTGGTTGGTTAATGGGGTTTAAAGTCTATCTACTACACGAGGGTCATTAAGGTTGGTTGGTTAATGGGGTTTAAAGTCTATCTACTACACGAGGGTCATTAAGGCTGCAGGTCACCTGTACACCACCAGTCAAGAATACTTTAATACCTAAAATACTGATTAATGTAAACTACCAGTGTATATACACTGAGATATACACCTCTCAGTGTATATACACTGAGATATACACCTCTCAGTGTATATACACTGAGATATACACCTCTCAGTGTATATACACTGAGATATACACCTCTCAGTGTATATACACTGAGATATACACCTCTCAGTGTATATACATCTTTCAGTGTATATATTCTGCCATTCTTAATGGTAAGTTATATAGTTTTGAAGGTACGTTGAACAGTCTAAAATACACGTTGAACAGTCTAAAATACACGTTGAACAGTCTAAAATACACGTTGAACAGTCTAAAATACACGTTGAACAGTCTAAAATACACGTTGAACAGTCTAAAATACACATTGAACAGTCTTAAATACACGTTGAACAGTCTTAAATACACGTTGAACAGTCTTAAATACACGTTGAACAGTCGAAAATACACGTTGAACAGTATTAAATACACGTTGAACAGTCTAAAATACACGTTGAACAGTCTTAAATACACGTTGAACAGTCTTAAATACACGTTGAACAGTCTTAAATACACGTTGAACAGTCGAAAATACACGTTGAACAGTATTAAATACACGTTGAACAGTATTAAATACACGTTGAACAGTCTAAAATACACGTTGAACAGTCTTAAATACACGTTGAACAGTCTTAAATACACGTTGAACAGTCTTAAATACACGTTGAACAGTCGAAAATACACGTTGAACAGTCTTAAATACACGTTGAACAGTCTAAAATACGTTGAACAGTAAAATACACGTTGAACAGTATTAAATACACGTTGAACAGTATTAAATACACGTTGAACAGTCTTAAATACACGTTGAACAGTCTAAAATACACGTTGAACAGTATTAAATACACGTTGAACAGTATTAAATACACGTTGAACAGTATTAAATACACGTTGAACAGTATTAAATACACGTTGAACAGTATTAAATACTCGTTGAACAGTATTAAATACACGTTGAACAGTATTAAATACACGTTGAACAGTATTAAATACACGTTGAACAGTATTAAATACACGTTGAACAGTATTAAATACACGTTGAACAGTATTAAATACACGTTGAACAGTATTAAATACACGTTGAACAGTATTAAATACACGTTGAACAGTATTAAATACACGTTGAACAGTATTAAATACACGTTGAACAGTATTAAATACTCGTTGAACAGTATTAAATACACGTTGAACAGTATTAAATACACGTTGAACAGTATTAAATACACGTTGAACAGTATTAAATACACGTTGAACAGTATTAAATACACGTTGAACAGTATTAAATACACGTTGAACAGTATTAAATACACGTTGAACAGTATTAAATACACGTTGAACAGTATTAAATACACGTTGAACAGTATTAAATACACGTTGAACAGTCTTAAATACACGTTGAACAGTATTAAATACACGTTGAACAGTATTAAATACACGTTGAACAGTCGTACAGATACATTCTATAGTAATGGTAATATGTTTTAATATTACCTACCTGCTGGTACCTCCCAGGATCATCACTGGTAATATTACCTACCTGCTGGTACCTCCCAGGATCATCACTGGTAATATTACCTACCTGCTGGTACCTCCCAGGATCATCACTGGTAATATTACCTACCTGCTGGTACCTCCCAGGATCATCACTGGTAATATTACCTACCTGCTGGTACCTCCCAGGATCATCACTGGTAATATTACCTACCTGCTGGTACCTCCCAGGATCATCACTGGTAATATTACCTACCTGCTGGTACCTCCCAGGATCATCACTGGTAATATTACCTACCTGCTGGTACCTCCCAGGATCATCACTGGTAATATTACCTACCTGCTGGTACCTCCCAGGATCATCACTGGTAATATTACCTACCTGCTGGTACCTCCCAGGATCATCACTGGTAATATTACCTACCTGCTGGTACCTCCCAGGATCATCACTGGTAATATTACCTACCTGCTGGTACCTCCCAGGATCATCACTGGTAATATTACCTACCTGCTGGTACCTCCCAGGATCATCACTGGTAATATTACCTACCTGCTGGTACCTCCCAGGATCATCACTGGTAATATTACCTACCTGCTGGTACCTCCCAGGATCATCACTGGTAATATTACCTACCTGCTGGTACCTCCCAGGATCATCACTGGTAATATTACCTACCTGCTGGTACCTCCCAGGATCATCACTGGTAATATTACCTACCTGCTGGTACCTCCCAGGATCATCACTGGTAATATTACCTACCTGCTGGTACCTCTCAAGATTACTAGTGGTACCTTCCTTAAATCACTTACAATGGTAACTGCTCCAGTAGACTGTAGACTCTAGCAGGAGTCTGCTATTACTTCTGCATCTGCTCTTGTCACCTCTAGCAGTAGTCTACTAGCAGTGTCGTCACCACCAGCAGTAGTCTACTAGCAGTATCACCAGCAGTAGTCTACTAGCAGTATCACCAGCAGTAGTTTACTAGCAGTGTTGTCACCAGTAGTCTACTAGCAGTGTTGTCACCAGTAGTCTACTAGCAGTGTTGTCACCAGTAGTCTACTAGCAGTGTCACCAGTAGTCTACTAGCAATGTTGTCACCAGTAGTCTACTAGCAGTGTTGTCACCAGTAGTCAACTAGCAGTGTTGTCACCAGTAGTCTACTAGCAGTGTTGTCACCAGTAGTCTACTAGCAGTGTCACCAGTAGTCTACTAGCAGTGTCACCAGTAGTCTACTAGCAGTGTCACCAGTAGTCTACTAGCAGTGTTGTCACCAGTAGTCTACTAGCAGTGTTGTCACCAGTAGTCAACTAGCAGTGTTGTCACCAGTAGTCTACTAGCAGTGTTGTCACCATTAGTCAACTAGCAGTGTTGTCACCAGTAGTCTACTAGCAGTGTTGTCACCAGTAGTCTACTAGCAGTGTTGTCACCAGTAGTCTACTAGCAGTGTTGTCACCAGTAGTCAACTAGCAGTGTTGTCACCAGTAGTCTACTAGCAGTGTTGTCACCAGTAGTCTACTAGCAGTGTCACCAGTAGTCTACTAGCAGTGTTGTCACCAGTAGTCTACTAGCAGTATTGTCACCACCAACAGTCTTCTAGCAGTGTTGTCACCACCAGCAGTCTACTAGCAGTGTTGTCACCACCAGCAGTCTACTAGCAGTGTTGTCACCACCAGCAGTCTACTAGCAGTGTTGTCACCACCAGCAGTCTACTAGCAGTATTGTCACCACCAACAGTCTTCTAGCACTGTTGTCACCACCAGCAGTCTACTAGCAGTGTTGTCACCACCAGCAGTCTTCTAGCACTGTTGTCACCACCAGCAGTCTACTAGCAGTGTTGTCACCACCAGCAGTCTACTAGCAGTGTTGTCACCACCAGCAGTCTACTAGCAGTGTTGTCACCACCAGCAGTCTACTAGCAGTGTTGTCACTACCAGCAGTCTACTAGCAGTGTTGTCACCACCAGCAGTCTACTAGCAGTGTTGTCACCACCAGCAGTCTACTAGCAGTGTTGTCACCACCAGCAGTCTACTAGCAGTGTTGTCACCACCAGCAGTCTACTAGCAGTGTTGTCACCACCAGCAGTCTACTAGCAGTGTTGTCACCACCAGCAGTCTACTAGCAGTGTTGTCACCACCAGCAGTCTACTAGCAGTGTTGTCACCACCAGCAGTCTACTAGCAGTGTTGTCACCACCAGCAGTCTACTAGCAGTGTTGTCACCACCAGCAGTCTACTAGCAGTGTTGTCACCACCAGCAGTCTACTAGCAGTGTTGTCACCACCAGCAGTCTACTAGCAGTGTTGTCACCACCAGCAGTCTACTAGCAGTGTTGTCACCACCAGCAGTCTACTAGCAGTGTTGTCACCACCAGCAGTCTACTAGCAGTGTTGTCACCAGCAGTCTACTAGCAGTGTTGTCACTACCAGCAGTCTACTAGCAGTGTTGTCACCACCAGCAGTCTACTAGCAGTGTTGTCACCACCAGCAGTCTACTAGCAGTGTTGTCACCACCAGCAGTCTACTAGCAGTGTTGTCACCACCAGCAGTCTACTAGCAGTGTTGTCACCACCAGCAGTCTACTAGCAGTGTTGTCACCACCAGCAGTCTACTAGCAGTGTTGTCACCACCAGCAGTCTACTAGCAGTGTTGTCACCACCAGCAGTCTACTAGCAGTGTTGTCACCATCAGTAGTCTACTAGCAGTGTTGTCACCAGTAGTCAACTAGCAGTGTTGTCACCAGTAGTCTACTAGCAGTATTGTCACCACCAACAGTCTTCTAGCAGTGTTGTCACCACCAGCAGTCTACTAGCAGTGTTGTCACCAGTAGTCTACTAGCAGTGTTGTCACCACCAACAGTCTTCTAGCAGTGTTGTCACCACCAACAGTCTACTAGCAGTGTTGTCACCACCAGCAGTCTACTAGCAGTGTTGTCACCACCAGCAGTCTACTAGCAGTGTTGTCACCACCAGCAGTCTACTAGCAGTGTTGTCACCACCAGCAGTCTGCTAGCAGTGTTGTCACCACCAGCAGTCTACTAGCAGTGTTGTCACCACCAGCAGTCTACTAGCAGTGTTGTCACCACCAGCAGTCTACTAGCAGTGTTGTCACCACCAGCAGTCTACTAGCAGTGTTGTCACCACCAACAGTCTACTAGCAGTGTTGTCACCACCAGCAGTCTACTAGCAGTGTTGTCACCACCAGCAGTCTACTAGCAGTGTTGTCACCACCAGCAGTCTACTAGCAGTGTTGTCACCACCAGCAGTCTACTAGCAGTGTTGTCACCACCAGCAGTCTACTAGCAGTGTTGTCACCAGCAGTCTACTAGCAGTGTTGTCACTACCAGCAGTCTACTAGCAGTGTTGTCACCACCAGCAGTCTACTAGCAGTGTTGTCACCACCAGCAGTCTACTAGCAGTGTTGTCACCACCAGCAGTCTACTAGCAGTGTTGTCACCACCAGCAGTCTACTAGCAGTGTTGTCACCACCAGCAGTCTACTAGCAGTGTTGTCACCACCAGCAGTCTACTAGCAGTGTTGTCACCACCAGCAGTCTACTAGCAGTGTTGTCACCACCAGCAGTCTACTAGCAGTGTTGTCACCATCAGTAGTCTACTAGCAGTGTTGTCACCAGTAGTCAACTAGCAGTGTTGTCACCAGTAGTCTACTAGCAGTATTGTCACCACCAACAGTCTTCTAGCAGTGTTGTCACCACCAGCAGTCTACTAGCAGTGTTGTCACCAGTAGTCTACTAGCAGTGTTGTCACCAGTAGTCTACTAGCAGTGTTGTCACCACCAACAGTCTTCTAGCAGTGTTGTCACCACCAACAGTCTACTAGCAGTGTTGTCACCACCAGCAGTCTACTAGCAGTGTTGTCACCACCAGCAGTCTACTAGCAGTGTTGTCACCACCAGCAGTCTACTAGCAGTGTTGTCACCACCAGCAGTCTGCTAGCAGTGTTGTCACCACCAGCAGTCTACTAGCAGTGTTGTCACCACCAGCAGTCTACTAGCAGTGTTGTCACCACCAGCAGTCTACTAGCAGTGTTGTCACCACCAGCAGTCTACTAGCAGTGTTGTCACCACCAACAGTCTACTAGCAGTGTTGTCACCACCAGCAGTCTACTAGCAGTGTTGTCACCACCAGCAGTCTACTAGCAGTGTTGTCACCACCAGCAGTCTACTAGCAGTGTTGTCACCACCAGCAGTCTACTAGCAGTGTTGTCACCACCAACAGTCTACTAGCAGTGTTGTCACCACCAACAGTCTACTAGCAGTGTTGTCACCACCAGCAGTCTACTAGCAGTGTTGTCACCACCAGCAGTCTACTAGCAGTGTTGTCACCACCAGCAGTCTACTAGCAGTGTTGTCACCACCAACAGTCTACTAGCAGTGTTGTCACCACCAGCAGTCTACTAGCAGTGTTGTCACCACCAACAGTCTACTAGCAGTGTTGTCACCACCAGCAGTCTACTAGCAGTGTTGTCACCAGCAGTCTACTAGCAGTGTTGTCACCACCAGCAGTCTACTAGCAGTGTTGTCACCACCAGCACTCAACTAGCAGTGTTGTCACCACCAACAGTCTACTAGCAGTGTTGTCACCACCAGCAGTCTACTAGCAGTGTTGTCACCACCAGCAGTCTACTAGCAGTGTTGTCACCACCAGCAGTCTACTAGCAGTGTTGTCACCAGCAGTCTACTAGCAGTGTTGTCACCACCAGCAGTCTACTAGCAGTGTTGTCACCACCAGCAGTCTACTAGCAGTGTTGTCACCAGCAGTCTACTAGCAGTGTTGTCACCACCAGCAGTCTACTAGCAGTGTTGTCACCACCAGCACTCAACTAGCAGTGTTGTCACCACCAACAGTCTACTAGCAGTGTTGTCACCACCAGCAGTCTACTAGCAGTGTTGTCACCACCAGCAGTCTACTAGCAGTGTTGTCACCACCAGCAGTCTACTAGCAGTGTTGTCACCAGCAGTCTACTAGCAGTGTTGTCACCACCAGCAGTCTACTAGCAGTGTTGTCACCACCAGCAGTCAACTAGCAGTGTTGTCACCACCAGCACTCAACTAGCAGTGTTGTCACCACCAACAGTCTTCTAGCAGTGTTGTCACCACCAGCAGTCTACTAGCAGTGTTGTCACCACCAACAGTCTTCTAGCAGTGTTGTCACCACCAGCAGTCTACTAGCAGTGTTGTCACCTCCCTATATAACTCTAGCAAACATTCTGAGTTAGACATAATAATTGACAGCTAGTCTGCACCGCAGACTGAATTATTATTACTAATAATAATAATAGTATTTAAATATCATGAGAACACTAAAGTTAACTTATGACACTCAACCTTGTAATTATTATTGATTATGATAATAATAATAAGTTCGTATCAGTCACCATGTGAATGTCCTTAGGGACGTTTCTTGACGTTAGCGAAGGACTCTTGATCCAAGGTACCGGAGCTATCCTCCTCTCACTTGTATCAAAACAGATTACCTCCCATCACCCTTGCGGTTTTAGTGCCTCCTTGTAAATAATAATTTGATAATAGTAATGATATCGATAATAATTATAATATTGATAATGGTAATAATATTAATGATAATAATGGTGGTGTTGATAATTATAATAATGGTAATTATTAATAATAATTTTCTTTGCAGGTAAGTGTTGTTCGGCTCGTTGCACGGAATGTCCTTGACCGTAAGTTAATTATAGAATTAAGGTAACCTGGAGCTCATAGGTAGTGCTCGGCAAGGACCTGGGTTCGATATCCAGGCAGTGGAAGGATCTGTGTTCGATATCCAGGCAGTGGAAGGACCTGGGTTCAATATCCAGGCAGTGGAAGGACCTGGGTTCAATATCCAGGCAGTGGAAGGACCTGGGTTCAATATCCAGGCAGTGGAAGGACCTGGGTTCAATATCCAGGCAGTGGAAGGACCTGGGTTCAATATCCAGGCAGTGGAAGGACCTGGGTTCAATATCCAGGCAGTGGAAGGACCTGGGTTCAATATCCAGGCAGTGGAAGGACCTGGGTTCAATATCCAGGCAGTGGAAGGACCTGGGTTCAATATCCAGGCAGTGGAAGGACCTGGGTTCAATATCCAGGCAGTGGAAGGACCTGGGTTCAATGTCCAGGCACCAGAACAGTGTATGTTTGTGTGTTACCATTTGTCCAACCGAAGCACTTGTCACTAAGACTGTGTGTGTGTGTAAAAGATTGCTTGTTAGGACCTACCTAGCATAGGCCAGTAGACCTACTGTTATCGTTATGCCTCTTATGCAGAAATGAAGGTAATAAAGATTTCATACTATTATGTATTGCAGAAATAAGGTAAGTGTTTGGTGGTGAGGGCGAGGCGTGACCTGACCTTCAGTATCAGTTACTGACCTCTTGTTGATTACAAATATTGGGCCAGTAGGTCTGCTGCAGTGCTCCTCCTTACGTTCTTATCGTTACTCCCTTAGTTGTGATAGATCCTCAGCCTTGATAGAAGGGGGTCAGTCCTTTAGCCTTGATAGGAGGTCAGTCCCTCAGCCTTGATATAAGGTGGTTAGTCCCTCAGCCTTGGTAGAAGGTGGTCAGTCCTTCAGCCTTGATAGAAGATGGCCAGTCCCTCAGCCTTGACAGAAGGTGGTCAGTCCCTCAGCCTTGACAGAAGGTGGTCAGTCCCTCAGCCTTGACAGAAGGTGGTCAGTCCTTCAGCCTTGATAGAAGGTGGTCAGTCCTTCAGCCTTGATAGAAGGTGGTCAGTCCCTCAGCCTTGACAGAAGATGGCCAGTCCTTCAGCCTTGACAGAAGGTGGTCAGTCCCTCAGCCTTGACAGAAGGTGGTCAGTCCTTCAGCCTTGATAGAAGGTGGTCAGTCCTTCAGCCTTGATAGAAGGTGGTCAGTCCTTCAGCCTTGATAGAAGGTGGTCAGTCCCTCAGCCTTGATAGAAGGTGGTCAGTCCCTCAGCCTTGGTAGAAGGTGGCCAGTCCTTCAGCCTTGGTAGAAGGTGGCCAGTCCTTCAGCCTTGATAGAAGATGATCAGTCCCTCAGCATTGGTAGGTGGTGGTCAGTCCCTCAGCGTTGGTAGGTGGTGGTCAGTCCCTCAGCCTTGGTAGAAGATGGTCAGTCCCTCAGCCTTGGTAGAAGATGGTCAGTCCCACAGCCTTGGTAGAAGATGGTCAGTCCCACAGCCTTGGTAGAAGATGGTCAGTCCCTCAGCCTTGGTAGAAGATGGTCAGTCCCTCAGCCTTGGTAGAAGATGGTCAGTCCCACAGCCTTGGTAGATGGTGGTCAGTCCCTCAGCCTTGGTAGATAGTGGTCAGTCCCTCAGCCTTGGTAGATGGTGGTCAGTCCCACAGCCTTGGTATATGGTGGTCAGTCCCACAGCCTTGGTAGATGGTGGTCAGTCCCTCAGCCTTGGTAGATGGTGGTCAGTCCCTCAGCCTTGGTAGATGGTGGTCAGTCCCTCAGCCTTGGTATATGGTGGTCAGTCCCACAGCCTTGGTAGATGGTGGTCAGTCCCTCAGCCTTGGTAGATGGTGGTCAGTCCCACAGCCTTGGTAGATGGTGGTCGGTCCCTCAGCCTTGGTAGATGGTGGTCAGTCCCTCAGCCTTGGTAGATGGTGGTCAGTTCCTCAGCCTTGGTAGATGGTGGTCAGTCCCACAGCCTTGGTAGATGATGGTCAGTCCCTCAGCCTTGGTAGAAGATGGTCAGTCCCTCAGCCTTTGTAGATGGTGGTCAGTCCCTCAGCTTTGGTAGATGGTGGTCAGTCCCACAGCCTTGGTAGATGGTGGTCAGTCCCACAGCCTTGGTAGATGATGGTCAGTCCCTCAGCCTTGGTAGATGGTGGTCAGTCCCTCAGCCTTGGTAGATGGTGGTCAGTCCCTCAGCCTTGGTATATGGTGGTCAGTCCCACAGCCTTGGTAGATGGTGGTCAGTCCCTCAGCCTTGGTAGATGGTGGTCAGTCCCACAGCCTTGGTAGATGGTGGTCGGTCCCTCAGCCTTGGTAGATGGTGGTCAGTCCCTCAGCCTTGGTAGATGGTGGTCAGTTCCTCAGCCTTGGTAGATGGTGGTCAGTCCCACAGCCTTGGTAGATGATGGTCAGTCCCTCAGCCTTGGTAGAAGATGGTCAGTCCCTCAGCCTTGGTAGATGGTGGTCAGTCCCTCAGCTTTGGTAGATGGTGGTCAGTCCCACAGCCTTGGTAGATGGTGCTCAGTCCCACAGCCTTGGTAGATGATGGTCAGTCCCTCAGCCTTGGTAGATGGTGGTCAGTCCCTCAGCCTTGGTAGATGGTGGTCAGTCCCTCAGCCTTGGTAGATGGTGGTCAGTCCCTCAGCCTTGGTAGATGGTGGTCAGTCCCACAGCCTTGGTAGATGGTGGTCAGTCCCACAGCCTTGGTAGATGGTGGTCAGTCCCACAGCCTTGGTAGATGATGGTCAGTCCCTCAGCCTTGGTAGATGGTGGTCAGTCCCTCAGCCTTGGTAGATGGTGGTCAGTCCCTCAGCCTTGGTAGATGGTGGTCAGTCCCTCAGCCTTGGTAGATGATGGTCAGTCCCTCAGCCTTGGTAGATGGTGGTCAGTCCCTCAGCCTTGGTAGATGGTGGTCAGTCCCTCAGCCTTGGTAGATGATGGTCAGTCCCTCAGCCTTGGTAGATGGTGGTCAGTCCCTCAGCCTTGGTAGATGGTGGTCAGTCCCTCAGCCTTGGTAGATTTATCAAGACTGAAGGACAGAACATTATCATCACTGAGGGACTGACCTCCATCTCTGCTGTCTCCAGGATATATTCTTTGTACAAGACTGTCAAAATCCACTGGTTAGCGGAACGTCGCATCAGTAAAGATACCCAGATGTTGTACATAAATGGTATACAATACCGAGAAAAAGAATTAGACACCTTACCCATATATTGCACATGTCTAATGAAGATACGGTTAGGTCAGGTTTGTCAGGAAACAGCACAAGTGTTTCCTGACGTTGATCTTAGTCACATGATGAACCTCAGGTGGAGCTTTTGGTCATCTGACCGAGGCCTTCTACTGGCTTACCACTCCACCACTTTAAAATTATGGTTATAATTTATCAAGATAGGTAATTGGTGGGAAGCGCTGACACAAGAGCTACGTAAAACTAGCATAAACAAGGCGATAAGAACGTTAGTTTCCGTACGTTCCGACCCGTGACCAATGTTTTGTCACACTTGAAGTTCTTTACAAACTAACTAACGCGAAAAGATTTTTTTCCCAGTCAGCAGTGAGGTAAATGTCGTCCCTCTTTTGTTGAGTTTGTGTCGTGTTGGGTTGGGGTAGTGTCGTGCTTTTCAACCAGATTTTGCAGACTTGGCTTCACCAGCAATAATTCTTATGCCGGAGTGCAAGTTGGTGGTTGTCGTACTAGTTGAGTGTTGTGGGTGGCATCCTGGGCAGGGTGAGACGTATGGGCAAGTAACCTTACACCTGTTGCCACTGTTCACCTAGCAGTAAATAGGTACCTGGGTGTTAGCTGACTGTTGTGGGTGGCATCCTGGGGAAGAGAACCTAATGACTACATGGAAATAGGCCACACTGCCTTGCTTTCCTGGGTTAATATTTTTAAAAAATATATTCTTAATCTCACGTCTTATTTTTTTTCATCGTTCCATATATTTGAAGTCTATTTATCCACTTCTCCGAGGCTATGACTCTCCACATTTACACTTAGAGGAAGACGCCGATGGAAATGTCCCCCCCTGATGCCATCATTACATTTAAGGTAGTATACCATCAAATATTATCAGAGAAAACGTAGATCTGGTTTTCTTTGGATTATTTGAGGGTAGACTCAAGAAATTAGAATTTCCCCTCCTGCGGTGAAAACGGAAAATGTGAATAAACTGTTTTTTCCTGTTTTATGTCAGTAAGACTCACCTGCAGAACTTTAGTATCTTAATTTGCGAAACGTTTGGTCTACACAGTAGGCTTGTGTTTTATTAACATTTTAGAGAAACGTAATACGATATTACAAGGACAACAATGGAAATGAGTCACTGATTTTTTTAGGCTATCCTGGTAGGTGATTTACACACACATATGATAATTGTACTTATGTGTACGGGTCTTATCTGAGAGTCCCCTCAAGGAAGGTTCCTTGATGTTGGTGAGGGGCTCTTGATTTAGGGAATTGGATCTGTGCTCCAGTTCCCCAAATTAAGCCTGAATACCTTCCTCATCCCCCCCCCCCAGGCGCTGTATAATCTTCCGGGTTTAGCGCTTCCCCCTTGATTATAATAATAATAATAATTACCTGAGAGTCCAGGTAACACCCGTAGGGGCGAGGCTTGAAGTAGGGAGAGGTGAAGTATAACACTGAAGAGGAGTGTCTTCTCAGAGAGAGAAAGGATAAAAGGGAAATACTTGGAATTCTCACTCCGTGCTGTTATTAATGCTGCTGCTGTTCCATTGCTGTTTCACCGTTGTCTTACTTCCCTGTGGTCAGTACGAAGAACACTTTTGGTCCCTCACTTTCGTTCTATTTGATCACCCTCTTGAATTTTGTATACAATGTACCTTTCGAGTTCTTTGTTTCCATATCTAAGAAGTTGGAACTTGTTAGCACTGAAGGTCATGTTCACTGCCCTGTAGTTTTTCAGTGTCTTCTATCGTAGTGATTTTCATGCTTATTTTAGTATTTGCAAATGATGGTACATAACCGTGAAGGGTATTTTTATGTATGTCTGCTTTGAGGATGAGAAACAGCAGAGGTGCCGAGACTGTGCCTTGACGAACTGAGCTTTTGACCTCGATGATGATGCATTTTGCTCTCTTTATTACTAATTTTTGTTGTGTGTAAAGAACCTAATTTCCATAGACGTAAATGCCGGCGGCAGCGGCTGCGGCTGCGGCTGCGGCGGCGGCTGCTGCTGCTGCTGCTGCTGCGGCGGCGGATGCTGCTGCTGCTGCTGCGGCGGCGGATGCTGCTGCGGCTGCTGCTGCTGCTGCTGCTGCTGCTGCTGCTGCTGCTGCTGCTGCGGCGGCTGCGGCTGCGGCTGCTGCTGCTGCTGCTGCTGCTGCTGCTGCTGCTGCTGCTGCTGCAGCTCACTCTAACACCTATATATACCGTGTGTGTCCATGTATTGTTTGTAAGAGCTTGACAAAGTTCCTGGAGAGTGAAAGGTTGCCACAGTATGTCACATTACTTGAACTTGTGTCCTTTTACTTAACACATGTAAATGGTTTAGTAGCCAGGGAGCTCACTGTCTACAAGAATGGTAGACAGTACCGACAAGATGAAGATTTAGACACATGTGCAACATCTAGGTATCTTTATTGTACACGTTTCGCCATCCAGTGGCTTTATCAATACAGATTCTAGGACATAACTTGAAGACTGTAGAAGTATATACAAAAGATGAGGTAATCAGTCCCTCAGTCTTGGAGTTAGTGTGAAGAGCACCGTAGTCTGTGGTTTAGTAGTCTATGGTGTCTATGGTCACCAACACTATCCTTCTGGCCCTGGGTCTCACACAACACCATCCTTCTGGCCCTGGGTCTCACACAACACCATCCTTCTGGCCCTGGGTCTCACACAACACCATCCTTCTGGCCCGGGGTCTCACAGAACACCATCCTTCTGGCCCTGGGTCTCACAGAACACCATCCTTCTGGCCCTGGGTCTCACACAACACCATCCTTCTGGCCCTGGGTCTCACACAACACCATCCTTCTGGCCCGGGGTCTCACAGAACACCATCCTTCTGGCCCGGGGTCTCACAGAACACCATCCTTCTGGCCCTGGGTCTCACACAACACCATCCTTCTGGCCCGGGGTCTCACACAACACCATCCTTCTGGCCCTGGGTCTCACACAACACCATCCTTCTGGCCCTGGGTCTCACACAACACCATCCTTCTGGCCCGGGGTCTCACACAACACCATCCTTCTGGCCCTGGGTCTCACACAACACCATCCTTCTGGCCCTGGGTCTCACACAACACCATCCTTCTGGCCCGGGGTCTCACAGAACACCATCCTTCTGGTCCGGGGTCTCACACAACACCATCCTTCTGGCCCGGGGTCTCACAGAACACCATCCTTCTGGTCCGGGGTCTCACAGAACACCATCCTTCTGGCCCGGGGTCTCACACAAAACAGTTGCGTGCAGTGATGGTGACTTCTTGTTATTCTATGTGTGTGTGTGTGTGTGTAACGGTGTGCTTCTCTCCATCCCACTCTCCCTCCCTCCATCCTTCCCTCCCTCTCTATACGCACACACTCTTGTTATTCCTTATTCCTTCCTTAAAATGGAAACGTCATTAAGTGATTAACGGTGAATAGAATCATACAGTACCTGGATAATGTTGAACAAGATCATACAGTGCCTGGATAATGTTGAACAAGATCATACAGTACCTGGATAATGTTGAACAAGATCATACATTGCCTGGATAATGTTGAACAAGATCATAGTGCCTGGATAATGTTGAACAAGATCATACAGTACCTGGATAATGTTGAACAAGATCATACAGTACCTGGATAATGTTAAACAAGATCATACAGTACCTGGATAATGTTGAACAAAATCATACAGTGCCTGGATAATGTTGAACAAGATCATATGTTGAACAAGATCATACAGTACCTGAATAATTTTGAACAATATCGTACAGTACCTGGATAATGTTGAACAAGATCATACAGTACCTGGATAATGTTGAACAAGATCATACAGTACCTGGATAATGTTGAACAAGATCATACAGTACCTGGATAATGTTGAACAAGATCATATGTTGAACAAGATCATACAGTACCTGAATAATGTTGAACAATATCGTACAGTACCTGGATAATGTTGAACAAGATCATACAGTACCTGGATAATGTTGAACAAGATCATACAGTACCTGGATAATGTTGAACAAGATCATACAGTACCTGGATAATGTTGAACAAGATCATACAGTACCTGGATAATGTTGAACAAGATCATACAGTACCTGGATAATGTTGAACAAGATCATACAGTACC